>NC_046367.1:31113836-31323233 GCF_011125445.2 Fundulus heteroclitus | reverse complement strand
AAAATCTTACTGTATTTTATTTTATTTATTATTATTTTGCCGTAGGGGCACAGAAGTCCAACTCCCCCCCTGTGTGATGCATGCCAGAATACAAATAGGTCGCCGTGAAATGTGCTGCAAATTATGGGTGACTCAGGGGAATACGCCGCAGGTCATGTGTGAAGACAGGAACAGAGATGTGCACAAGTGCGTGTACAAGGCATATGCAATCCATGCCTCGTAATGAGACAGCATGCACCCGAAAAGCACCAGCTCACAGAAGCAGTTGGGAAGTCACCTGCATTCATAAACTGTAGCCTACTGTTTTAATGTGCCGGCTGAGATCCGACCTTTTATTATTATCTGACTTCCTTTTAGCCCTTGTCTTTGGCAAGACGTGCCCCTGTAATGTGGTGATATTTTTGATCTGGTTGTGGCATGTGAGTGTTGTAACCGTGGGTGACACAAGAGGTGGACGGAACGGAGCTGGGGGGCGCTCTGTTCTGCTCAGAGCAGGACGCAGGAGACGGTCGCTCTCCAAGGTTCTGCCAGTCGCTCCTCCTCAGTCCTCTTTCTGGCGTTTAATCCAAACCTCAATTGCAAAATCCTCTAATGACCACCTTCATTCAGAAGTGCTTTCGTTTTTTAACGTGATCTTTCCTCTTTGTCATAGTGGATTTTTTTTTTTCAATGCAACCACTGGATGTACGCTCATATACGTGAAACAAGACCGAGAGCCACTGTATAACCTGCATTTTTTGGATACACTGATTTGACTCTGGATTCTCCAGGAACGCTATAACGGAGGATTTCTAGCAGTCTGTTTTAGCTCCGTGTGCCTGTGCCGCATGCTGTTGGACGTGAACTGCGATATTGTCTCAGAAAGGTTGAGTCGGATGTGGATAATGATGTGAAACAGACCTTACTTTTTTTGTGGATTGTCTCCGTCCTTGCATTGGAAAGAGCGAGGCATTGAAGGCTGATCGCTGATTGCTTTTAAACACATAATCCACGAAGGAAGAAGGGGGATAATAGTGTTTCGGAAGCCTTGCGGAATCTACTGCGTGGAATAAGAGCGAAGTTTCCAATAAGCAAGGCGACTATCAGAGATCCTCCCCAGCCATCCGTGCTTTGGATTTTCCTTGCTTGGACACTACGCGGATTATCAAGCATTTTTAAAATCATTATTATTATTATTTTATCACGGTTGAGTTTGCCTAATTGCTTAAGGTGCGCCATGTTGTCCCCGAAATTCATCTGACATGGTAAAAACACGCAGCTCTAAATACGCAGGGATAGTTGTCAGCGTATACCCAGCCTGTTTCGTCCCCTCTCTTTTTAAAAGGGTGGTGGTTTTTTTTTTTTTTTTTTTTTTTTTTTTGAGACAGTTTATGGCGTTTAACAATGCTTATTTGGGTAACTATGAACCCAGAGCGAGGACATTATCTTTACGTTTGACAACAACTGAAGCAACCTGTTGTTTTTGGTCCTTATAAAGTTTTCCAATCTTATCCTTAAATTGGTCGGCCTTTGCAGGGTTTGGGAAATAAAACACTCCACCCACTCAGTAATGAGTCTCATAACCCTTTCCTCCGTTGTTCTGTGGTTGATCTTGGACCTACAGCTGCTGCTGCTGCTGCTGTCTATATATTTGTAAAAAAAAAACCTGTTGAGCAGTGTACGCTGCCAGGAACCCAGAGCGAATCCCTTTTCATTGTTTAAAATATTCTCTTTAATAAAACTTGTTGTTGTTGGGGGGAAAAAGTACATCTTGGTGGGAGATGGGGTGGCGAGAATGCGCAAAACAGCAGCAGTAAAATCACCACCCATGCCATGATTTTTATCTATGCATGTGATATATTTATATTTATTCATTTTTTTTTTTGTTATTCCACTGCAGAACATCGCTTTCGGATACAAGATGACGGCAGTGATAACGACGATAGCGATCATAAAGACCTGGTCGGACCCGGAGAGAATACCCGGAGCTTAAAAGAGATGACATCCACGCAGTCGTTGTTGAATGTGGATGTTAACGCCGCGGGGAAGGATGGGCCCTCTCCTCTCGGCCGCCTCCGTCCTCCTCCTCCTCCTCCCCCTCTTTCTCCTCCTGGCCCTGAGCGCCGCGTCTCCGGCCACGGTGGCCAACCCTGAGGATTACGCCGCCGACGAGGCGGAGCGGACCGCCGCGGATAACATGGTTTTTGACGACTACCGGGGAAAGGGCTGCGTGGACGACAGCGGGTTCGTGTACAAGCTGGGGGAGCGCTTCTATCCGGGACACTCAAACTGCCCGTGCGTGTGCACGGAGGACGGGCCCGTGTGCGACCAGCCCGAGTGCCCCAAACTGCACCCCAAGTGCACGAAAGTCGAGCACAATGGATGCTGCCCCGAGTGCAAGGAGGTTAAAAACTTTTGCGAGTACCGAGGGAAAACGTATAAAATACTGGAAGAATTCAAGGTAAGACGTTTTTTTTTTAGTCAGTCTTTGCTCACATAAATGGACATGATAAATTGTTGGAATATTAATAATACAATGAGTGTAACATTTTTGAAACAATTTGTTTGGGTAGATTTTAATAAAATTATGTAAGACACTTATGTAGGTCGGATCCAGCATAACATTATGAACTTGGTGTTGATCCTCTGTTTGCTGGTATGACACCACGATATTAGCACGAGATGTTTTAAGTTTTGTAAACTGCCAAATGCAGCCTCCCTGGATTGGTTTTGTTTGTCCAGAACATCCTACAGATCCTCAATGGGATTAAGGTCTTGGCAATTGGGAGACCAATTCAACACCTCATATGTCTTAACGAGCTCCTCCAACTTTTGCTGTTGTGAATGAACACACTATCCTGCTGAAAAAAGACAAGGCTATCTGATAATACAGCTTCCGTTGAAGGGTGTAGATGTTCTGCGACAAAGTTTGCAGATTATGCAATAATGTAGGGTAGGGATCTTTCCACTTTACCAATCCAAAGAGCAATATTTACACTCATCCAGCTATATGACGTTTGTTTAGAGCTGCAAAGGTTATGTGACATAACCTTGAAAAATGTAATATCATTGAAAAATTATATATTGTCAATTTTATCTGCTATATACATTTTTACTTGTTTTTAGGTTTAAAAATAAAAAAATAAACTTGCAAACGGGAACAAATACATTTTCTTCCGTAGAACTCGTAGAAAATTGTGTTGGAAGCATATGTTTGTGTCCTGGTGACATCATTTGAATGCTTTGTTTTAAAATCAGCATATTTCTTTTAAGGCAATGCTTGGTTCTTTGTCATTTTGTGCATGCTTGTTCAAACAAACAAACTTGTTCAGCCTATTCAAAGTTGAAATATTCATTCATAATACAACTGACATGAACTTCTCACCCTTATCATTCCCCGCTGGACACCATGCACGATTAATGCAGAATAACAGTTGACCCAACATCTTCTGTCAAATTTTAATCAAGATGTGTGGGGATTTATTACCAAAATAATTTGCTCATGCTGTTACAGTGTAACCAGTGGTACTTGTTATATATAGTGATATATGTTATTGTATGTTTAATGTGTCTTAAAAGTAAATGGTGATTCTGTCTCCAAACACCCAAAGGCACAATCCTAGTATTATAAGGACACGGAGTCAAAGTGCTTTCTGATATGTGCCGCAGTGTTTTAAGTCACATATTTATACAGATTCAACATTTGTGGTGACTCATTCAAAGGACTAAACTTCAAAGGAAGTATCTGTAATGATTGTCCTGGTCTCAGACTTTATCTATTTCTCAGAATAGAAAAGAGAAAAATGCACAGCCCTAGCTAACCTGGCATGTTCCTAATAAACTGATATGCTGCGATATCTAACACAGTTATCGCTTGTCACATTGATATTATAATAACAGCCACCATTGTTTAAGCCCCATGTGTCAGTAAAAGAGAATATCCATACTGTGTTTTGATTCTTTAGTGTTTCAATTACTTTTTTTTTGTTTCGTTTTACAACTTGTTCACCTCAGCCACCCACGGTAACATCTAAACTAATGAATTTGGCACCAGAGAAGATTAGCCTTGTGAATTAGTTGCATTTGTTATGGTTTGGATTAGGAATACTTGATGTTTTGATTAGCCTGTATATACTGTTAATGTATGATCAAACTGCTTTCTTTGGCTAAGGGCACCAACATGGCTGCCACCCAGTGTGATATCACCGCCCCCCCTCATCAACCAAACACTGAGCCATCATTGCCACACTGACAGATGCTAAAACAGTATTTTAATGCGCTGTTGTGAGGACACTGAGTCATCGCTTTTCCAGCAAGTCTCTACCCATCACAGCAGTGTCTCTGCAGTTGTTATGGAGCATGACAGCACCGTCTGATTATAAATGACACCAGGGGTATGACAACTACAGTCTGTGTTTAAACTGTTGCTGCCCAAGAGGGGACCTCTTAGTTTACGCTCCCCGCAATTGGATCGAGGCTGGGTGTGATTGAAATAAGACATGACACAACATGGCCCAAACAACAAGCTCCATAGCTAATCGTGGATTTTATTCATGTCTGTGCCAACAAATCAGTGCTCACAGATAAGATCAGTCCATCTATTCCTGTTCACTCAGCCAATTACAGCAAGCAAACGGTGGCAAAACCTTTTTATATGACATCATTCTTATATTCTGAGCTTAAATCGCTTAATTTAACTGAATAATAATGATTAATAATGTTTTCCTCAACTGTGTTAACTCTATAAGTGTCCTGTTAATTTTCCACACATATTGCTCTGAATTTACATAACTACGACCCGTGCAACGTCATTCTTTGAATTACCATTTTAATGGATAGATATGAGTAAACATAAATTCCTCATATAATTGATTCTGGTATAAAGTTATTATACTGTAAGTCAGTTTAGAAAAATGCCTTTGATCGGCAAGTTGCTGCCTGTCAACTCAAACAATATATACCCTTTGTCTGTGTCTCAAGAGCTCAGAGAGTAATTTGGGGAAGCAGTTCTTGTAATCCTCTGGATGAAACCCTAGAGCTAAGTGAGTGCTTTTAGCTTGGATATATTATTGAAGAAAATCCAAGAGTGAGTGGTATTTGGGCAGTGTGTTCTCCTGTTTATGTAATGTAGGGGATGTGCAAGTCCCAGCACTGTAAATTTGTGAATATATAATGTATGATTAAAACTCAATATACAATCATGTTAAAGAAAAAAAGGAAGAAAAAGAAAAGGGGAAAGAGACAACAATCCAGTACGTCTTTTATTACTTGATAATTCATTGAGGAGAATTATGCCTTTTATCACTTTTGTGAATGAAAATAGTTTGTGGATCTTTACTCATATTGCCTGTTTAATCTTCTACTAACAGAGGTAACTGCAAATAAATAAGAAACTTTTCATTACCTTTTTTTCATTTCAGCCTGGAGAAATTGTATTCTCTTACTCAACACCGACTGAAAGTGGGATGCTTAGCTACAACAAATTGCTCTCTTCAGAGCCTACCAATTTCTGTTTTATCTTGACCTTTCCCAAACAATCTTCTTATTGCCTTTCTTTAGTGGAACAGAGTGCATTTATTGTGTTTGTCTCAACCATGACAAGCTTTCTAGTGGAACTGGTGGAAATATGTTAACAATTTAATATATAAAAAGGATGGGGGGTCTTAAACCATGGTGCTGGCTAATGCTCTGCAATATTTTACGTATACAAGTGTGTTATACCAGCACAGTTTTCTTTTTAAATGAGAATTGTTTTTATCTTGTTGTATTCAACAGCTGTTTCTGTTTTTACTAATGTTTATGATGAAAAACCGAACAGCACGGTGATACATTTAGGTGGTCAGTGGCTTTTCATTGCACCCTCACTGGACACAACACCGTTGTTTGCTGCTCCCTGGTGAACTTTTGAATAGTATTACTAGGCAAGGTTTGAGAGTATGTTAGCTGCTTAGACTCTGTGCTGAGTAGTGAAACAATGGTTTTGACTTATCCTATATCTGTACACTCTTTTTCTGACAAGTATGTTGTTCAGCAAAAGGTTTGGCTTGGGTATGAATACCTATGAATAAAATGACAAAAGTAATTATTAAAAAGGTTAATGACTTGAATTGAAATGACTAATTTGGGGCACCACCTGATTATCAAGAAAAAAAAATGACAAAAAGGTTTCAGTCTATGTCAGTTATTGCTTTATGAATACCTATGTAGTATCATAGAAAAAATGAAGGAGTGAATTCACACACTGTCGTTCTCAAACAGCAAATGCAAGAATTTCTTAACAATATAATTCCAACTTCCAGTTGAAATACTTTATACAACAATCTTCGTAACAAAACTAGCATCACCCAATTAAACTATGAAGTAAACATTGAACATAAAAGGAAATTGTAGAATTTAGAACAAGGACAAATTGGCTTTCTAACTAAATAAGAACAACAGTCGGTATGTGTTCAAACAACCAGTTTAAAATACAAAGCAGAATGGAAAATCAAATATTATTTTAATGAAATAATGTTTCATTATAAATGTGCTGAATCACAGACAAAGAACCTTTTGGACAATTGATTCTAAAAGTGAAAACACAGATCATTCCGAATAAGGTTTAACAGTGGAGGATGGCCGATGGTGAGTGAGTTGTGTGGCGGTGCTATGAACAGGGATGATATGGCGACTGCTCTCGGTTTAGTGTCTAGGGTAGGTGTTAGCAATCTGCAACTCCCCAAGTGGCTCTTTGGATCTTTCGCTATAGCTCTTGACAACTATGGCAGAAAACGATAAAGAACGAACCAATTTAAAAAAAGATATAATAACAAGTCCAGGTTCTTGCAGTTTTCCAGTTTTTAAAGTTGAAATTGTTAAATTTAAGTTGTGTTAAATCTGTGGGTCTTTACTTATCTTTCATATGAATTATTAGCCCTATGTTTTAGTTATTAGTTTCAAGATAAAGTAGTTCATCAGCACTATGGGTCAGTTGTAACAAACATGATTGGTGTAGGTTGTAACAGTTTAGTCAGTGTTACAACTTACCCCAAGATAGATATGGTACAGTTATGATTAAAATATATTTTATTTTAGCATGCCTAGGAATTGAAAGAGAACAACTGACCGGGGTATGCCTCTAAATAAAGCATGAACAAATGTGCAGTGCAGGGAAAGTTAGTCAGATTTGTGGCAAAAATTGCATGGCATATCGGATAGCATGTCACCCTCTACAGATTCTGCAAACAAGAAAGTGAAGAAGCAAATAAACTCCCTCATGTAGGATACAATTCTGGAAAGAAAGTGTTCACTGATTGACATGAGATTTTCTCTCTCTCTCTCTCTCTCTCTCTCTCTCTCTCTCTCTCTCTCTCTCATGGCCTGCGTTATAAGGTGATACATACTTTATGCAGTGTTTTGGTGCATAGTGACATAAACAACTGCACTACATTCAGGGTGTATACATCAGCTAATTTAGCTTTTTCAAACTAAAAGCTTTCAGTGTTATGTCCAGATCAACAGTGAACCCGCTATTTGAGCCAGACACTGTGTTGTTTATTAAGAGTTATCAAAAGGTAGGAAAAACCTCTGCAGATGTCTGGTGAGGTGAGCGCTGACAGTTCACTGCAGGAAGTGACAGGCAGAGAAGGCTGAGACAGGAATCAAGTCTGTGAGGCTAGCTTGGGTCATGCACAAAAAGATAGAAGACTTGCAGACAGATCTATTGGGGCTTGGCAAGTATTGTGATCATGAAAATAGCCCAGGTTGTTGTCCAAAAAACTGAAGCCGATGAGCTGTCCGACGAGGGCAAGGTGAGGGAGGGAAATTCAGGAAACCATAACCTGGTCGAGAACTCGGCAAGGGAGGAAAAGAACAATGGGCATTTACTCATGCAAGGCTTTCAATAATCTGGCACCAACTGAAGAACAGCAGTATATGAAGCAGCAGATCACCCTGATTGCAGGTAGCAGGAGGAATGGAATATTTTAACAGTCAGCCGGGCCAGAACATGACATTCAGTAGCTGAAGTCATTGTCAGTCCTTATTTTCTGATGTAACAGTTTACCCCAATATGTGTTACAACGGACCCAGACTGTGGGGTTAATTAGTAATATTTTATTCTTTGTGTTTGGGACTAATCCATGGATTTTCTGTTTGAGTTGCTGATCTGTTTGCTGGAATATTTTTTAGCCCACACTTTTGTCTAGTTTGTGTCACAGTTTGAACTCACTGGATTAAAAGAAGTCGGAGTTAAAGAAAGAAATGTCCAAAATGTTACAACCATCCCTGATTTCCCTTACCTGTAATATTTGTGTAGTTTTCAATTTTAAAATATTTTGTCTATAAACTATGTGCTTTTTATATAATTTCCCACAAATGTCAACACCTTACAGAAGAGAGTGTGGTCATCCTCCTTTTTGCAAAGTTTTTGCTTTTATTTATTTTAAAACATAAAAATGGAAATAAAATGATGGCTCTCTAAAAAATGACACAAAAATTCCTTTTGTAGGTATTTATAAAAAAAAAAAGTTATCTTTGTACAAAATTTCACATGACATTTCTGGCTCTAAACAATTTTTATTTAGCTATGCTGAGGTCAAACATGCCTCTTTTTTGTAAAGGTTGTAGACCCCTGCCCTAGTACAATCATCTGCACAGACTGGGTGCACATAGCAGGCCTGAGGAGCTGCAGTTTCAGTCCTGTCTTCTGCAGACAGTGGAAAAAAAATGTTTTTGTAGAGGGATTGCATTTAGCATCTCTTCTTGGGAATCTATAATTCTTTCTGATTTGTTTCTGCAGGAACTCAGACTGCCCGCTTCGAGCAGCTAGTCTTATTTTTGGCCTGTGTATGATCCCAGGTTACTCGGACAGCAGACAATACTTATTTTGGATCCAGGGCTTCTTTGAAGGTGCACTCTTTTACTCAGTTGGCGATCAAGATGTTCATGTGCGTTTCCTGTTGAGGTCCAAGTAGCTGTATGTAGCTCTACGTCACTGGGGTTCCAACTGGGAAACTCCTCCTTCCTGGGAGCTGTGATGGAAATAGATTCATGCTGTGCATTCAGGGATTCTGAGTTTTTACCAGTCTCATGTTCTCTGTGTGTAGCTCAGTCCTTTTTCTCCATCCATGGCTGGGCCCCAACAACTACTAAATACCTGTGTCCAAACCTCCAATATGTTGTTTTGTACCCCTTTCCCCTCCAACCATACAGAGTTCCTAAGAAATCCCTTGTACTGACAGACATTAATATTTACTAAGATATTATCTTTACACAACATCAGTCCTGTGGCAAATGTGATTTCTTCTTTAAAAGTACCCACAGAATAATTGTTAACTGTTTTTTTTTTCAAGATTAAACGTATCTTTCAATGAAAAGAACAAGGACAACTGAAAGACAAAAAGGTAATTTTGTGTAAATCAATTTTAGATACATCTCCACGCGTTAAATTGAAGGTACTTCAGTATAACCAGAAAGCCCAAAGTGAAGAGATTGACTGACAGACTATCTGACAGCTAATTGCATAGCACTTAATCCAAAAGTCCAGTCACTTCAAAATAAATGTTTCATTCTTGTGACACCAAGTAAAAATTATCATACCAACATAAGACAAATTATTATTGACCAAACTTGAAGTTGTATGAATGGAAGTTGCATTTGAAAGATAAAATGTACTTTTTTGAATTAGCTAAAACCAAGGCATTGAAAGTTACCACACTACAACCAAGATTTGACTAAATCTTGGTTGTACCAGAGACCTGATGTAAAGTGAACAGAAATAAAACCAACTGAGAAATGCAGACGCTTGTACAGAATACGAAAAGGGCAAAGAATAAGAATGACATTCACAATCATGGAAAGCAGAATAGATAATCATAAAATCTCTAAGCTAAATAGGACATGACAGAAATTTATCTCTGTTGATCAACTTTGCTCAATCTGTCACACAAATCATGAGCAGAACATTTCACAACCTCTAGTGACTTCATTTCAGATTTATACTGATATCAGGCCAAAGCTAGAAACCCTGTGGAAGAGACTCAAACATTTTTCATGTGGGAAGTTTTCTTTGCTTCTTATGGCACTGTAACACACCAAAGCAGGCAAATGCGTACATGTAAAATTCAGCTAAATAGGTCAGTAGGAAAGAATCATTATTTACAACATTCTGACAGTTTATCTGTGGACATGGAGTTTTATTTTTTTAAGACTAAAGTAGGCCAGAGTGCATTCTCTATTTGTTTACGTGTTTTTGTTTTCATTAGACAATGCTGTTTTCTTCTTCTAGATTTCTATGACAGATATATAAACAACGATTACACTTGCGCTTTCATTGCTGACAACAATTTTTTTCTTAAATTTGGGCCATCACACTTGCTTGTCTAAATCAAATCAATCGGATCACTGTGGCGAAAGCGGTACGGCTCTGCTTGTGAAAGTAAAATCTGTCTCTCTTTTTGGCATTGAGAAAGCAATTTTTGTTGCCACATTGCCAGACATGACACTATTAAAAAAAAGATAAAATAAATTAAATAAAAAAATTCGAAGCAATTAATAGAAAATAAAACGTTTTAAATTACTTTATTTTTTTTGTCATCATTCAAGCACGAACACAAAACATTATTACTTCCAGTGAGTTCAGTTGCTAATTATTTTTTTATTTAAAATTTTGTTACTTTATACCTCTGGTAACAGAATAAACATTTGGTTTTAGGACAGTCTGGGATTGCCCTTTTCGCTGCACTATTTCAGTTGAATGATAAATGTTTTAAATATTAATTCCGAAAACGATTAATATCTTTTGGGTGAAATAAGTAATGGATCACATGCATAACATTATCTTTAGTAAAAGCTCTGTGGTATCAACCTTGTTAAAATTGACGTGCTTAATCTGTACTGATTGGTGTGCTAGCGTGCAAGCTCAGCCCTGCATTGACATGCAAGGCTACAGATTTTATAAGAGCATAAGCCCCTCATTTTCGAGTTAGATCAGGTCCATCAATAGTGCAGCTCA
The DNA here is from genome assembly GCF_011125445.2 of Fundulus heteroclitus. NCBI lineage: Eukaryota > Metazoa > Chordata > Actinopteri > Cyprinodontiformes > Fundulidae > Fundulus > Fundulus heteroclitus. The sequence goes on along the minus strand of NC_046367.1, from coordinate 31,312,261 downwards.
CCTCCATGTTAACCTTGACCAAGGGCCCCCAGGATGAAGAGATGCTTCAATACTTTAGGGATTAAAAAGGGTTTTTTATTGTTTACAGTTCAGTTGGCAGGAGGAAAATAAAGAGCGTTCATGTCACCCTTTTAATGGTATCCTACCATAAATTGCAGCATCTTTATCCACTTTGAGAAGGGTGGGTCTCTTCAGTGAGAAGATGAAAGTGTTGGAACCCCACAGTGTTAAAGGAAAGCGCATTAATATCTGTGAAGGGTACCTTTCACCCTCCTGTTTAGGGAAGGCGAAAGGTTAACCTTTGTTTGGTCCTATTAGCACTTCTTTATAGTGACTGGGCTCTGTTTTGTAGACGTTATTCAGTTTAAGACTACAGAAAAGGAGAAAAGACACAGAGGGATTTAAAAGGGTAACAATAGAGCTTCTGGAAAGCTTAGGGCAGATTTATGTTTTCCGTTCTTGGCCTCATGAATAGCGTCTTAATACAAAAATAATGGAGTGGGAGTATGTTCTGTTGGCATATTATTTTCACATCCCTGTTTTGTAAGATTGTCACTAGGGGTGCCTGTGCAAATTCTCAGTTTACCGGGTCATGGCAACAGCAAACAGGCTAGGGGTCTAAGGTCCAGTATGGTTCTGGTCCAAATGCTGCCTTTTCTTCTGCCCCATGGAATAAACAAACTATAGAACAGAATAAAGGCCCGATGAGTCTCAATCTGTATTGTAGGGAATCCCTGTTTAGTGTAGTATTATTCACTTCATGTTTGATTGATCTATGAATTTTAGAAACACGGTCTTGATCATAAAAAACAGAGAAATTGCCCTTTAATTAAATGAAGACACAACCTTCTAATTTCATATTTTTGTGTTCACATTGTAAGTTTTTTTTTGTAAATATGTATACTTTCAAAACGCAAACATCTAATGTAGTATAACCACCAGTTTTGCGATTATATGTGGCAGATTACTCAGAGTTCCATATTCACAATTATCTCACTCAGTCATCCTCTTTTAATGTTTTCAAGGTTCAAAGTTTAGACATTAAACAGAAAATCATTTGTCAATCATTTTAGCTGCCAAGATACAAAAGTAACCTTTTACTTGCACCAACGTCCATCTGCTTTCATATGTAGTTGTTCGTGGTGTTTGTGTATATTTTCAGGGATTTTAGTACTTACTGTAGTTGAAGTATCAATCACATGAATGTTAATGTAAAGGTTTATCTAAAACAACAATTCATTAACGTAAAAATGTGCTTGCTCAAGAATTCTGTTGCATGATCAAAACTTGGGTAGTTTATTAGATAGATAGATAGATAGATAGATAGATAGATAGATAGATAGATAGATAGATAGATAGATAGATAGATAGATAGATAGATAGATAGATAGATAGATAGATAGATAGATAGATAGATAGATAGATAGATAGATAGATAGATAGATAGATAGATAGATAGATAGATGTGGCACATGTTGTTTGTGTGAATCTTTCAGCCAACCTAAATATCAGTGTGACAGAGCTATGGTGCCGTTTATTTATTTTTCTTTTGTCCGTCTTCTGTCTTCTTCCACTTATCCGGGGTCGGGTCGCGGGGGTAGCAGCTTCAGTAGGGAGGCCCAGACGTCCCTCTCCCCAGCCACTTGGGCCAGCTCCTCAGGAGGAATCCCGAGGCGTTCCCGGGCCAGCCGGGAGACATAGTCCCTCCAGCATGTCCTGGGTCTTCCCCTGGGCCTCCTCCCGGTGGGACGTGCCCGGAACACCTCACCAGGGAGGCGTCCAGGAGGCATCCTGACCAGATGCCCGAGCCACCTCAACTGGCTCCTCTCGACGTGGAGGAGTAGCGGCTCTACTCTGAGTCCTCCCCGGATGACTGAGCTCCTCACCCTATCTCTAAGGGAGAGCCCAGACACACTACGGAGAAAACTCATTTCAGCCGCTTGTATCCGGGATCTCGTTCTTTCTGTCACGACCCAAAGCTCGTGACCATAGATGAGGGTAGGAACGTAGATCGACCGGTAAATCGAGAGCTTCGCCTTTTGGCTCAGCTCTCTCTTCACCACAACGGATCGGTACAGCGCCCGCTTCACAGCAGACGCTGCACCAATCCGCCTGTCGATCTCCCGCTCCATCTTCCCCTCATTTGTGAACAAGACCCCAAGATACTTGAACTCCTCCACTAGGGGCAGCACATCCTCCCCAACCCGTAGAAGGCACTCTACCCTTTTCCGGTTCAAGACCATGGTCTCGGATTTGGAGGCACTGATTTTCATCCCGGCCGCTTCGCACTCGGCTGCGAACCGCTCCAGTGAGAGCTGTAGATCACGCCCTGATGAAGCCAATAGGACCACGTCATCCGCGAATAGCAGAGACGCAATCCTAAGGCCACCAAAACGGATCCCTCAACACCTTGGCTGCGCCTAGAAATTCTGTCCATAAAAGTTATGAACAGAATCGGTGACAAAGGGCAACCTTGGCGGAGTCCAACTCTCACCGGAAACGAGTCCGACTTACTGCCGGCAATGCGGACCAGACTCTGACACCGGTCGTACAGAGACCTGACAGCCCTTATTAAAGGGTCCGGTACTCCATACTCCCGGAGTACCCCCCACAGGATCCCCCGGGGGACACGGTCGAATGCCTTCTCCAGATCCACAAAGCACATGTAGACTGGTTGGGCAAACTCCCATGCCCCCTCAAGAATCCTGCTGAGGGTATAGAGCTGGTCCAGTGTTCCACGGCCAGGACGAAAACCACACTGACATGTTATGTTATTTTTGTTTAAAGTTGTTCAAGCTACTCTTTTTCCAGTACAAATCTCACTGCAACACCATCTTATGCCACACTCTTCTTGAAAGTTCCCAAGATTGCCTCAAGTTAAGGATAGGTTTGTAATCAATATGTGAACCAGAAATTGCTTCCAAATGTGTAAGTGGGTAAACTTACACATTTGGAAGCAATTTCTGGTTTCTGTTCACACTGGCTTTGTTGAAAAAGAGTTTGAGTTCTCAGGATATTGGAATGCATTTTTATTTCATGGTCAGAATTTCTTTCTTTGATGTGAAGTACTTTCTTCAGTATATCTTTAGGTTTATATTGATGTTACTAGATCACTGCTGAATATGTGCCAACAAAAAAGGCTTAGCTATAGGGTTGAGAGAATTTGCAAGTACACAACTTCAGTGCAAAAGTAAAACAAAAGAAAACTTTTAATTTTGATGGTAAGAACAAACAACTAATGGAAACCCCAAATTCAGTATCTGAGAAAATTTGAATATTCTGAAAAGATCCAGTATTGAAGGCACCTGGTACCAAACACTAATCAGATAATTACCTCAACACACCTGTAAAGGCGTTTAGATGGTGTCTCAGTCTAGTTTTGTAGGCAACACAATCATAGGGAAGACTGCTGATTTGATATTTGTCCAAAAGACGACCACTGACACCTTGCTCAAGGAAGGCAAGACACAAAAGGACATTTCTAAAGAGGCTGGCTGTTTACAGATCTATGTGTCCAAGCACATTAATAGAGAGACAAAGCAAAGGAAAATATGTGGTAGAACAAAGGGTATAAGCGATAGGGGTGACTGCACTCTGGAGAGGATTGTGAAACAAAATCCATTTAAAAACGTAGGGGAAGATTCCCAAAGAGTGGACTGCAGCTGGAGTCAGTGCTTCAAGATTCACCACTCACAGACGTATGCAAGACATGACTTGCCAAGCCATTCTGGAACAAGAGACAGCATCAGAACCGTCTCGTCTAGGCTAAAGACAAAAATGACTTTACTGTTGCTGAGTGGTCCAAAGTTATGTTCTCTGTTCAAAGTAAATGTTACATTTCATTTGGAAATTAAAATCCCAGAGTCTGGAGGAAGAGAGGAGAGGTACAGAATCTATGTTGCTTGAGCTCCAGTGGAAATCAGTGATGGCATTGTGAAGAGGAAGATGCGATACGGCAGACCTAACATTGGAGAAGAGCTGAAGGCCACTGTCAGTGCAACCTGGGCTCTCATAACACCTGAGCAGTGCCACAGACTGATGGAGTCCATGCCACACCGCATTGCTGCAGTAATCCAGGGAAAAAGAAACCCAAGTATTAAGTGCTGTGCATGCTCATACCTTTCATGCTCATACTTTTCAGTTGGCCAGCATTTCTGGAAATCATTTTTTTTTTGTGTTGGTCTTAAGTAATATTCTTATTTTCTGAGATACTGAATTTGGGGTTTTCATTAGTTGTCAGTTAAATCATCAAAATTAAAAGAAATAAACACTTGAAATATATTAGTCTGTGTGTAATTAATGAATAGAATAAACAACTTTCACCTATTGAATGGAATTACTAATTGGTCATAATTTTTTGCCTGAATACTTTATATTGGATGCACTATCCGTTGAAAGCTTTTATTTTACCTAATTGGTAGAGAGAAAACTAAGACACAGTGTGTCTTGATATTTAATGTTTTTCGGACTATTGTTCAAACTTCAACAACACTGCTAAACTTAAGCTTCCAAAAGCTTTTTTTCTTTGATTTGTTTTGTTTTTACCTTCTGAGTCTGTGATCAATAGATATGTAAAAAAACAATACTTTTGAAGATTTTCCTTTTCATAGCGATTCTAAGGACAACAAAGACATTATTGTCCTTACAGTTCCTAAAATGTAACATATACGTTAGACAAAGACATTAAAAACAGAAGCCATACACCCACATACTGATGTGCCCACTCATAACACATGGCAGTTGTTAGTAACTCTTGTTTCTCAGAAACATTTGTGAGAGTACATCCATAAAGGCTGTAGAAATGATTGTTGAAATTGATTTTTCTCTCCAATTTGCCAGAGGCAACAATTGTGCCAATAAGTGCAAACAATCTTGCCACAAAGAATGTTTGATTTGTTTGAAATTATTGCCCTTTTAGTCAGTATTGAGTGTTTTTTGTTTTGTTTTGTTTTGTTTTTTTTTTTGGCGGGGGGGGGGGGGGTTGCGCCATGTTTCTGAGTCATTCTACCTCCTATGCACCCATAGACCCTGTAAAACATTTTTAAGACACACAATCAAAGCAAGCTGTTTGACTGTCAAACTGTCCCTTCTATTAACTGCATCAATGAGCTTCCTGTGACCTTGCTATACAGCTTAAAAGTTTGACCATTGCCATTAACATTTGCCCCCGCCGAAAGTTATTAGACCTTTTATTGCCTCACTGCCCTGTTCCCATTTGTCTAAGTGCGGGAATGGAAAGCATGACAGCCAATTCACTCTAATACCCAGCTAATAAAAGTGGAGACAACAGAAGTCTTTTTTTTCACCTAAACATCTGGCAGCATGTCTAAATTTAGTGCAACTGCTCCATTTTCCTTTGTGAGTCTGGGCTTAGGCATGACTGATCCTCTTCACGGTAGACCTCATACAATAGGACTTGGGTGAAAGCATCAGACGCCAGGGACTACAGACAGGGATTTTCTGCAATGTTTTATAGGGCGCACAAAGTAGTGCTGATGTCGAATTCCATCTTTCATGTACCGTTCCCTAAGAAGCATCTGCAGGCTTCTACCTGAGCTGTTTGACACACCAATTTGGCAGATTAACCTACAAAAGGAATGTCACTGCTGTGAAGACGTTTATTTTTGCAGGCCAGTTATGACATGAAAGACACAATGCTGACTTTCAATGGCAGTTAAGCAGTTTTTCCCTTATTAAACATGGTTATACCTTTGGATTACCCTGAGTAAATTAAGATAGAAAAATAAAAAACAAAAAAAAACAGTAGTTATGGCCCATCTGTGCAGAGACATAAGAAACAATTTCACAAATTACATTTTAATGGTAAGTAGAGATTAGCAAATGTGATACTTTTATTAGTATCCAGTTTCTAAAATGCTTGTGCTTGATGGTCCGAATCAGTCCAACTAACTCATTCAATGTCACCCGTAGTGTTGCTCTGAGTGAGGTATTTGAGCATTTGAAATTAATTTATGCACATTGTAGCTAATTTTAGCTGGCCTTGTCAGCAATAATAAAATATGCCAAAGAAAATGAATTGAATCAAACATTTTCACTCACATTAGCATATTGTTGCTAGTCATCTCCTTTATCATTTGTTTTTTTGACCGATCTCGCACATGTCATGCGGAGCAGCTATCTGCCTACATGAAAGAGTTATTTCAGAGACCATGATAAAGTGGTATTGATTAATGGTTGGAAACATCTCTCAAAATGTAACCAAACCAGATCATGCTAGAAAAAAAAGGAATCCCTACAATCTTAACTCACCCAATACAAAATTGTTTAGCTTAGATGTATGGTAGTTTGAGGTGGCAAAGCATAGCTGCCATTAGATCTTTGTCTTCAGAATCTGAATAGTTTGGTTCAGTTTATCTTTCTCCAGATGCTTGAGTTTGCTCTCTTTTTTGATGCTATGATTCTACATGGATCTGCATTTGCTGTGCTTTTGTCAAACATGCAAGGATATTGAGACATATTATTCAGAAAATATGTCATAACACCCTGTTGGTAGTGCCACTTCCAGCCCTAGGCATCTATATGTTAGTGAATCTTCATTGGTGTAGATGGATCATCTGCTAGGTATAGTATGAGATTGGTCAATGCTAATGCTAAGGGATGATTGCTCGAGAATTGTTGTAGAAATTCAGTCCCTTTTCTATTTAACTTCTCGATCAGCATTCTTATGTGTAGATAAATCTCCTTCAAAGCAAATGAGAATTAAAACATGAGAATATCAACGTTTAAATAGAATAATTAGCATGATTACGTCCAGCATAATTATTTGCTTTGTCAACTTCACTTTTACAAATACATAATAGAATTTTAAATACAATTTTATTGTATCAACCTTATTTGTTGATCCCGTGAAATATCTAATGAATTCTGTGACCAATGTCCAAAATGGTCTCCTGCAAAGCAAGCATAGATTAGAATAAGGGAATACAAACTTTTACATGGAATATTGTGTTGCTTTATAAATATAGCTGCACCTTAATCTTTCAAAGATTGAGAAAATGAACTGAAATAAATGGAATAGGTGTTCCAGCATATGTAGCTGCTTTGACAATAATGCACTTGTTATGGACAAAAAAATGGTAGGTTAATAAAAAGGAATTTATGGTACCCAACTTATTTGATCAATTCCATGATATATATTTTAAAATCTGTTGGAAACTTCCAAACTTAAAACGTGTAGGCACCTGAACGTAAGACTTGAGATTTGACTCTTGGGGCCCCATGAATGAAGTGTGCTTATCTCGGGCTGCCACTCTCTGTCTGCTGGCTGATGAAGACGCGGAGCGCTAATATCCAATGTCCAATCCAAAACCAACCTCACTGCGATCTCACACCAGCCCCTTCCTGGCTCCCTCAAGACACTAATGGCAGAACAATCGGTTGCTTTCATGTAAATTCGGCAATAACACATAAAAAGTTGGTAGATTTGCTTCTAGTCGCTTTTGTGAAGAAAAACAAAGTTGCTAGAGTGTTTGAAAAGTGCAACAGTGCTCGTTATGGAGGCACAAGATGGAGGGAGCTGTGTTTTTTTTTTTAAGACAGAGCAGCCCAACAGCGGCAGAGCTACTGATGTCACAGTCTCAGAATTACACCACTGCCGCTCAAAGCAATGTTGATTGGAAATCCAATGCAAGACCACTGTTTAACCCTAGGAGGGCGCCATACTGACGAATTTAGGTACAAAAGCAGGTTTTTAACAAATATGCACTATGTTTTTACAATTATGACCAGAATATGTATACAGTACTATAAAACAACCATGTTAACATTTTTTTTGGCAAACAAAAGTTGATTTGGGGTGAGTTACCCTTTTTATAGAATCTATATCATGCTTTTTAAAGCTTTCTAAAGTTAACTACAGCCATATATAGTGTATATATATATGGTGAAATATTGCCATTGGCACTACGTATTATTGATTTGTTTTAAGTGTTAGTTGTTTTCTGGTGCTATTTGTCCAACAAGGAAGAAATATGCTTGCTTTCACTGGGACACTGCTCCTCCCCATGTGGGGTCACGCCTAGAGCCACTGCAACATAGTGTCAAAAAAGAGAGGTTGCTGTCACTGGGCAGATTAGGTGCTAAAAGAGCCACTTTGAGCAGAATGATCACACTCTGCCTCACATCACTGCTCATTGGGCACGTTGTTTACTGGGCAGGAGAGGTGCAGTCAAGGTAGTTGTTTCCTGGAGGAGGCGGGTAATGACCGCTCTGCGCAGTGAACCATTTGTTTTCCAGGACAAGAAGTGGCTGCTGTTCAGAAAGCAGAATTCACAAGGGCTACTCAAACATGTATAAACCAAGTAGAATACCACTTTTGGCACAGTTTTGATGAAGGGATAGCATCATAACATAGTTAATAGTTCAAGAAAGTTGTTTTTGCATTATGTAAGTGCAAAGTTTTAATCTGCTATGAAAATGAGTGACAGCAACATAAACATCTTCAGCTGACAACAACGAACTCCAATGTACTACACCTCACCTGAATACAGTGAGATATAACTCAGTTCAGTTCTATTTAACTCAAGAAGCACAAAATCCAATATTGTTTGAGTTTGAGCTGTCATGGGTTAAACATGTACAAAGAGAAATAATCTCCTTTAGCCTCAAACTCAGCAACATGACACACCTCAGGAAATAATGGAAACAACCTCAATCAGATGTAAGCTGCAAATATTCCTCTGTTCCTATGTTTATAGATGTAAATGCCATCGGTCTGTGCAATGATAACCATAAAATGAATGTAAATTATACATGGGGCACTTTCATTCCCACTAAAAAAGAAAATGGGGGCGCAGATTAGGCAGATTCATTCCTAACAGGTCAGGTGTTATGAGACAATCCCACATGTCCATAGATAGCTGCATGAAGGTGAGCGTAACGATGGAACAATGGCAGCTTTGGCACTGGTGGATGACATCACCGATGGAATAATGGGGAGGGAGCGTGTGTTCAGAGATCCTGCTGAACTGCTGGCACAAGATATTAGCTGCATTAGATTACCTTAGGCAATTATTTTCGAACTGTTACAGAGGAAACTAGGAGAAAACCGTGAATTGTCGGTGCCTTTTGTTGTTCAAACTACGCTGCGGCCTTTGTAACCAGAAATCTTTAGAGGCAATTGAAAGACAGGTCGGTCATTTCACAGTCATCCTCAAGCAATCCCAGATGTATGGGATGGCCTCATCCATGTAACGTTGTTTAGATACTTAAAAGAGTTGCTGATGTCACTCAAGAAGTTGATGGTTTGCAATAATTCACTACAAATATCCCTCAAGGTGTCTCAGTGACTGCCTGACAGTGCCGTTGCCGGGGTTATTTGGATACGTAGTATACATCTTCTGAGTATTTATACTGATTTGCATGCATTTAGGAGTGGTAACAGAGTGACCCAAGATACACGTGAAAGTGCATCCAATTCCACACAAATTGGGATGTATGACGGTAACGTGCATGGTGACACATCTCGGCATATAGTCGTACATCTGATTTTTTTTGTGCACTGTAAATTTCATGATTTCTCCCTGCCATCAACGTTTAGTAGTGAGTACTGTGAAAACTGTGAAATCTTTATCACATGAGGCTCCAGGTCTGAGACTCAAGTTTTAGTAGCAGTTTTTTATGTCATAAGAGTGAAATGAAGCCAGTATGTGAGCTACAGAGTGCTGCTGCTGCTGCTGAAAGTGTGAGCTCGATTATCAGCCAGTGATGTTGGTGGATTATGGGATGTTAATGGGTCATGACAAACTGTTTACTTTAGCTGTAGCTTCATGATAATGACCATGATAATGTGTCTCCAAATGAATGCCGTATTAAAAGATTTTGGATCATTTCAGCACAAAATAAACTTAACTTGTATTTTGACATGCTCTCGCCAGAAGGCCAGCTGCAACATTACCTGGACACTTTTATTACTAGATATCAAAAATAAAAGCACTTCTTGTCCCATTCATTCAGAAGGTTAACACTCATTAATTTACTTACTGCACTTTGACTCGCACAGTATGTTGCTATTTATTATCTTTATTGTTACGTCTTTTTTATTTAGAATAAAAAAAAAGGTTTTAAATGTGGATTTAGAAAAGTGTTCCCCAATATTGTTAAAACATTTTCTAGCTCAGACCAGGGGAAGTAAGCTATAAACACAATTTAGTGTCCTATACAGTATACAGACAGGGAGAAACAGGCGTTAAACACAAAAACAAAAAGAGCCCATTGATTCAGAAATTCAACAAAAAGGGCTTCACTCTGTAATTTGTGGAGCATAAATGCCCATTTAAATTTCTATTGGGGTAAACATAACATTTGAACAATATTCTAAATAATTTAAAAAACACTTTAGCAGATTTTTGAATGGTAGATGAACTACTGTTAATAAGCTTTCAAAGACTTAAAAATAATTATTAAATGTTAATTTGGTAATTCAGCCTTGGGGAGAAATAATACTTGTTTGGAATCCTAACCTACAATGATTAGGGGTTAGAGGTAGAGTTGTGCAATTAATTGCATTTGCAATGTAATCACAATAAAAAAAAAAAAACACAATTTCCAAATCACAGAGGCATGCAATTTATGGTCACGTAACATTTAATGAGATTACTATGAATAAAAGATGCAAAAATAATCTTCAACCATGCATTGATCTGTACTTCAAATATGTAGCTCTCTACAGGTGATTAGGTTCCAAAACTATTTTCTGTAGCTGCATCTATCACACCAGAAATAGCATAATCAGTCCAACAGCAGCACCACCAGGAATAACATGGACACTGATTTCAATATCATCATGTTTTTAAAATGCGGCACATGAACTGTTTTAAAGTGGTAAGTTTGTGTTGTGGTTTGAAAATTATGTCAGGTATGGAAACATAAGACGTCATACATCAATTAATTGTTACAAATCATAAAAGCACCCAAATGCCCAATTTTTCTAAGCCATTGGTAACAGGAACAATGTTGTATGATTTAAGTAGTATATGAGTGCATGCACATCACCAGGAATAAGCTAGATGCTGTTTGGCATCTATAGGTTATAATGCTCATGAAGCAGAATTTTGACATGTCCAAAAATCTAATGTATTGACTGATGTAAGATGAAATTGCACCTGCTAAAGTATCACGTGTAGAACGTCAATGCTGAAATATTATTTACTTAAAGCAGCAGTAGGTAGTTTCGAGAAAATTTTAACAAGCACACCTTACAGGTCCCTCACGCTCTGCTGTGCTACAGGCTTCCCTCCACAGCTCTTCCCCCACAGCGGAGCCTGCTGTACTGCTCCAATATTTAGCCTTGCTTTATTTGGGTCTGGGTCTAATTCTTTATTTTTAGCTTGATTTTCATCAACACTCCTCTTCTGTTTACCTGTCTTTGTTTTCTGAACATGTGCCACTCAAGAAATTGGCAGGTTCCCTTAATAGCAAGCTGTTTCTCCCCCATTTCCCCACACAGCTGCAGCCCATTGGCAATCTTTAGCTTGAATGACAGTGGAGGGGTGTGAGCACTGCTAAGACATTCCTCCCGGCTCTGGCACAATCCGAATACCCTTATAGAGCAAGGACTCTTTAGTCAAAGCGGAAGTGCGTCAGCAGTCGCCATCATAAAGGCTGTCCGAATAGTGTTGTCAGTAAGGAAAGAGATAGGAAGATTAGCCTGAATGCTCCCTCCTGCTGGTTTTGCCTAGGAACCCCGTGACGTCCCTTACCGGCGCTAAGATTTGACTCTCCTCACCCTGTGCGTTTCCGTCATGTAATGACGTCGGAGTTAGAGGCTGTCCGAATTTGGCAGAGCAGTCTGAAGCTACTTTCCTCTTCATAATAGCTCTTACTGTTGACCCTGTGAAAGTTCAAGGAACAGCAGCTAGGAGCAGGAGCTATAAGCTATTATTAAGGGTATTCAGATTGAGCCTCAAGCATTGCTGATGGAGAGGACCGACTTTTTATAGGGAATGGTACTTCCATCCTGGTTGACAAGTCAGAATGATTTTGGTTAATTTTGCTGTGAATTTCTTACTTATTACTCCTTTAAAGTGATCTGAGGTCAAAATAATCCATTAATAAGTTTCAACATAAAATATGAAAAGGAGAAAATAGGAATTAAAGAGAAAAGGGAAGTTCACCAGAAAAAATCTAAATTTAACTGGGTCCGCTTCTTAGGGATGCACTGGAGCCTCACCTGGCATGAAATAACAAGAAAAGTCTATTTTCTAAATGATAGGAAAACGTGTCTGCTTTAAAACCGGGATGATCTATAAAGTCATGGTGTTTTGTGTTATCAGTAGCTGAGAACCTACAGTAAATGTGCAATAAAATGCTGATCAGCAGAAAAATCTGAGAGAATGGGCTTTAGTTGAAACCCAGTTTAAATATTTAATATGAGTCATGGTTGATGTCCTTAGACTTTCTTTCAAACTCACAAATGAATAAACCAATCTTGACATTTTTCCAATACCATTATCTTTGTAGCTCTATAAAACAGGTAACTATATTTCTAAATGTATTCGGAAATGTACATTTTTATTGGTGTTTCAGGAGAGGCTTTTTAACTGCGGGTGTAACAGTGCACAAAAATAACAGTTTGGTATGTGTTCGAGTCTTAAAGTCACTATTTGGAACGGTTTCTGTACTGTTCAATCAAGACAATATTTTTTTCAGTCAGCAATAAAATATTTTTTTTTTCTCATTTCTGAAAATAATAAAATTTTAATATGTGTTAAAATGTGAAGAAGTGGAAAGTAATTTAACTTAACTGGAGACTTAGTTGGATTTCTTTAAATGAATAATGCAGTATTCACAGGCATGTTTGAGTCACTTTGGTGCTGTTGCGATATTTCTATTTTTATGTAACCTAGTGTACCAGCTGTACCTTAATGCAGCAAGTGCTGCTGTTGGGAAAATCTCTTCTCATCAATGAGGATTCCTCTAACTTGCATTTTATTGGCTGTATTGACTTGTGCTGATTGCATGCTGCACGCAGCCATTTCAACATCAGCTAAGTTTTCTTTAGACCCAGTGATGCTTACATCCACCTTAATGTTGTTTCAGGTGTGTAATTAAGTGCAGAGCGAGCTGTATACCTTATTTCTGTTGAAAGATGTGTATGCTGATAAAGAGTTCTGGTTCGGTCCACCTTTCTCTGTCCACTGCAGCTGTATGAGAAACCTAAATGCTCTCAAATAGTAGAATATAGTAATAGCTAGGAGTCCTCTCTGTTTTGTTTCGGTGTCACTTTTTAAAGTTGCACTACAGGAAGATGTGTTGTGCACTTAGTTCTGCACACAAATATTCTGCATGCTTTTGGGCATGAAACATTGCTGTGCCTGTTCAGCACATGTGCATACCAAACAGACTGTCCTGGACCGGATATTTTTAGTACAGATGTGTGGACCGTTACAGGCTTACTTTTTAACAGCACCAACAACTCTATATGTTAGAATTGGCTCAGTTAATTTTAACTTTATCAAAATAAACATAATTTTCAACTTCGCTGTTAGTCACTGCTTTCAGGGTTAGACATGAGAGTTTTCCTGTCACTAAAGCAGAAACCTCATTCTCTGAGCAAACTTTCAGGTGGTCTTAAAAAAATTGCTTTCATAATCGAAATCACACCCTGGGACAAACCATAGAAAATTTTTAATAAGTCACACTCAAACTGTAGATATCTTCTACTCTGTACGACCCTGAGCGCGCTTTCAGTCATCACAACAGATTTTGCACTATGCACTTGATATTTGTAATGACAACCAAAGGATGCAGAAGTGAAACAGAGCAAAGTTGTTACTGATAAAATAAAATAATGTTTGAAATTTGATCAGACTTTCCAGTGATATGGAAAACTAATATAAGGCAGCTAACTTCACAACTTTTTAAGGTTAAACAGCAAAAATTTAAGGAAATCATCTGGTAGGCTGACAGAAGGAAGTATATAATCTAGAAAATGAGACAAAGATTGGTAATTTTAGATTTTTAGATCAAATTAATGTCAAAAATTTTAACAATGGGCTTGTTTTTCCAGTTTAACAGAGTGAGTGTGAAACATCTTAACTCATATTTGCCACATTGATGAGGTTGTGGGAGGAAATTAAAAACTTGTGCAGATTTAAATTTTAAATCATTTTCCTTCAAACAAGATGTTTGTTTTGACAGGAAAAGAAATGGGCATGTCTCAAAAGGCGAGGTAAAAGGATTATCTTAGCTCTTTTTCTTTCTACTAGTATTTTTGACAATTAATCTTTGATGATAAGCTTCAGGCTTTTGAGGTTTGGAGGCCCCCTTGCCACCACCATAATCTTTAGCATTCTCCACAGATTCTTTATCAGATTACAGTAGGACACTGGCTAGGCAACTCCTAAACGTTAATATTATTTTTGGATCAGAAGAAACGTGCTTTTTAATCAACAATTTTTATTCAGTTCCACTAACATCCCCAGCCATGAGTACTGCAAGACATGTTGGATCAAGATGTCATTTAAATAGAGCCTGGTAAAATCAAGTACGCAAAAACATCTCAAAAGCAACACATCATGCTCCAATCTTAGGAAATCCAAGAGCAGATGAGAAACAGAGTCACACATATCTATTGGTTTGAGAAGGGTTACAAAGCCATTTTAAAGGCTTTGTGTCTCCAGGGAAACCATTTTCCACAAATGGGAAAACATGCAACAATCAGTCATCCAATAGATCACAAACATACCAAGAACAACATCCATGGCAATACATGCTTCCCTTTGCTCACTTAAGGTCAGTGTTCATAGCTGGACCATAGGTAGAAGATGGGGCAAAAAGGGCATCCGTGAAATTTGCAATTTAAAAAGCATTGCTGTCCAAAAAGATCAAAATTTTCCATAAAATCATCATGATGATCTAGAAGACTTTTGCGGTAAGATTCTGTGGACTGATAAGACAGAAGTGAAACCTTTTGTAAGGTGTGCTCTGGGGTTGCTTTGCTGCTTGAGAACTTGAATGAATTGGTCTAATTGATGAAACACACAAGCAAATGCACTTTGGTTGTCTAAAGAAAACAAAGATTAAATTGTACGTCGATAAATATTAAATACACTAAATGAAATCAGAATCTCAAAACTGCTTTTTATTTACTCAGGTAATCTGCAGCACTACAAAAGCCATGTTTCCACCAATTTGTCGTGCGGATTTTGATTCAACTATTAAAATGTCGCAAAACAGAAAATGCGAATTAGACGTGTTTTTGTCTACTGGTTTTGAGTGCATTAACCCAGCTACGCAAAGCATAATTTTCTCAGAAGTATCAGTATTAGTATTAAGCAGATAAAAGTATTTGGAAAGTTTTCAGGTTATAAGATAAATTACACAAAATCCTCAATCTTACACTTAAATCAAGAAGAAATAGAAACCCCAAACATAAACTCACCATTTAAAAAAAAAATGCAAAGAAAATGTTCATGTATTGAGAAGTCAGAATTACACCTGATATAAAAAGAATTATGAATATAGATTTTAAGCCTCTTGTAAAAATACTGAAAGACACTTTGGATTGGTGGATGACTATGTCCACCTCTTTAATTGGACGTTTCAATATGATTACTCTAGTGCCAAAATGTGTTTATTTATTTCAATCAATCCCCTTACCATTACCCAAATAATTTTTCAACAGGATTCACTTTATTGTTAACAAATTTATTTGTAACAAACAAAACCTAGAATAAGGCTCAGATTTGTTATATCTACCCTATGACAGAGGAGGGCTACAATTTCCAAATCTGATGTGGTATTACTGGTCGACCCAATTAAAGGAGCTATGAGTAAGATATTATCCGTAAAATCAACCTAAACCGTTCTCATTTGTCACCTGGGATGGAAGTAACATTCCCTTTAATCATTTGGTTCTCTCCATCAACAATGGCTTTGTCATGTTTTTCTCCTTTCAAACCTAGAGGTACGGTCCGAAACTACTTCGGTTTAGAGTGTAGCCCGTGTTTACTTCCTGGTTCCTGAGCTAATCTTATGAGATCTCCCAGGGTTCCCAAAACTGAGCACAGCATTTGGTATTTTATCTTGGCAAAATAGCAGCAGCCTTTAAAAATGGAAGCGAGTAAGAGAAGCGGACCAGCAACAGAAGAGAATACAACATCATAGACTTTTCCTGTGGAAGTAAAACTTCACAACAGCAACACACTGTTTAAAAACAGCATATTAGATTGTTGTGATTGGCAAGCTGTTGTACCGATGTGAGCCACAAGGTGTCAGTATTACTTTTAGCTCCTTTAAGAGCAGCACTCTTTTCCTTCTGAGAAAATTATTATCCTGCTTGGATAGGTATCAAAAGAGCTTCAATAGAATTTTTTTAGATAAGTTCATACATTTATTCAGCAGAAGTCAAACAGCTAATATGTAGAACAAAAAAATCCATTCCTTAAGAATACAATCGACATCTAGTTTAAAGCCTATAAACATTTTAATGATACACCATCAATTTCATATTTTTCGTCAATTTTTGGTAATGATTCAGAATATCACGGAGGCTGCAGAATATGGGCAAGTAAAGGACTGCAGAAAATGGGACCTATATTCAGACGGTATTCTTATGGCATTTATAGAGCTGTGTCTAACGTTTGATAGCTCTAAAAGGCAGTTTTCTAACTCTATTTAATCCCAAAATCAATCATTTACATGTGTACCATGTTTAACATACCTTGAAAATCTAGCAATGATTTTTTTTTTAAATAGAAGCTAATCTCTGTGTTTTATGGTGCATTCATCACCAAGTATAATGAGTCTAGCAATAATAGATTAAGGCTGGTGCACACGGCAGGATTTTTAGCCCTATTGTTGCCCCGTTCTCCCCCTTCTAAGAGGCTCTGACTATCGACGTGTCTCTTAAGATAATCTTAAGAGATATTCCTCCCGGGGTGTATCAAGAGTGATCTGGTCTGCTCTGTAGAACGTTGGGACCACTCCGACCTCAAGTCAGGGATATTCAACATATTGGATGCGCTTGCCCCGATATCCCAGTGTGTATGTTATCCTCCTAGGACAAATGAGCATGCAGCGTGTTGAATGTGAAATGTTGCCAATCAGAAAGCGAGGTGAGGGAAACCCTGAGAGAGAAAAACATCCAACTCATCTCCATATCCTACTGCTGCAAACGTAGAGCCCAACCCCACCCCCCGTTTCATGCTGACTCTTCTCTTTTAACTAATGCCTTTTCTTTTTGTTATGTTTTTTTCTCCATTGAAATCAGTCCACAAACTCTTGGCATTATTTTTCCTAACATCTGAATGATCCCGGGTGAAATCTGTTGGTGTGTGGTGTGTTGTGCTTGTCGTCTGACTGGACACCACACACTGTACGAGCAACCTACCTATGATTTTTATCATTACGTGTGGTGTCTCTAAGGCTTCGAAAATCGGCTGACTATTTTGAAATCCAGCATGTGAACCAGCCTTAAGAGGCGTGGAAAACGGATACATAACAAGACATAAGTCAGGATGAATGTGGAGGGGCATGTCTAAAACACAGAAACAACCAGATAATACAAGACTAATAATACGAGACTGCTGCAAAACAAATTGCTGAGAAGAACTTACTGTACTACACCTGAAAAGTTCAATAGATTGTCTCCTGATGTTCCAGATACTTGTTTTAAATGCTCTTAATGTAAAGGTTTGTTATTTCACTGTATATGAACCTGTCCCAAACTTCAAAACTTGGGAGATGGTAGCACACAGCATTTCAGACATTGTTGGAGTACAGGTGGCATGTGAACCAATACTCTACCTACTGGGTATTTACCCATAAAAACTTGCTCCCTCAGTAATAATTGACTTTGGACTTTTGCAGGCAAAAATAATAATTGCTCTAACGTGGAGAAAATGGACTCACTATCGACAAGTGTGTGGGTAAAGGAAATGTCATCCTCTGCTTTATTGGAAAAACTAACCTATAGCCTATTGTAAAAGGTAAAACAGGGAAGTTTGAAAATGATTGGAGACCTCGGATGGACTTCCTGAGGCATAATGGTACTAAATCTATTGAAATCATCGGCCTGTGTTTATTTAATTGTTTATTTGTTTACTTTTTTACTTTTTCGGTATATTTATCTTTACTCATTTATTTAATTCATTGTTTTTTGTTTTTTGTCTGTAAGCATCTGCATATTTAAGAGAGTTGTTTTTTCTATGTAAAAGGTTCAAAATGGCAAAAATATTTCAACAAGGAGTTGACGTTACGCATGACTGTAATAAACAGGAAGTAGAAGTTCCAAACAACCGCAGTTCTAAAAAAAAAAAGACGGAGAGGGGTTTTCAGAAATGTCTTGCTATCGAGCAAGTTGTAATTGTTCTGTCATGTAAACTGATATTGATGATGTAACTTACAATTGAAAGATGTTGAGAAAGAAATACAAGTCTACAAGAATATCCGAGAAGACACCTACATTGGGACCAGCTGATCAGTCAGGTGATAAAATGTTTCCGTCTCTTGTTTTGTGCATTAACTCTTTTTTGCGAAATCCAAAAGCCACCTGAAGCAAGCCTTTTTTTTGTGAAATTGAGGCAGTTTTTCAAATGTTGCTATGTCCATTAACTTTGTCTAATGCACTACTTAAAAATATGCACAATAAGGTTCATAGAAACTCAGCTAATGTGATAAAATGCCATTGAGTAAAATACTTTACAGTCATTTTTGTGGTAGAGAACAACGCTGTGGTAAAAAAAGAGGGTTTTTTGTTGTCTTTTTTTACTATGAAAGAAAAGAAAATTATACAGGAGGAACAGGTTATGGAGCACAGGTCAAAGAAAAAGGTGATGAATCAGGCAGCACTGAACAATGAGAATCAAAAACTTAAATACTAAGGCAGGTGTGGAAGATGACAAAGGAAACAGATGAGCCAATCAAAGGAAATGTTGAGCAGCTGTGGCAGAAAGCTGACAAAGGGAGACTAATTAATATGAATCAAGCTGAACTGATTCACAAATAAACTACTAAATAAGTGGAAAAGACAGTGATCTAAGAGAAAGAAATCTAAATGTACAAAGATCAGAACGCAAGAATAAATTAAGAAACTAAACAGAAAGGAATGAGCTGGCATTGCAACACCTTTCTAGCTAAAATGAACAGATAATTGCACTTAATATGGACAGACATTTTTCAACATGTCTTGAAATGCTGAAAACAAAGATAAAAGAAAACAAAAACCCAAACACCTGTAGATTGACATGTATCTTAGTTTTTAAATATGTAAAATATGATATGCATACATGGTTTAAATGTATCAGAATTTGTAAACTCTTCTTTTATTTACTCAGGTAATTTGTAGCACTTCATTGTCCATAAATGCATCAGGTATAAAACTATACAGTCATGTTTAAGTGTTTTTAGAGTATGAAAGTAGTAGAATATGACATCTAAAATTGGTACACTTGTTCCTATCCAATAAGCAAAATAAAAAATACATAGAGACATACATTTAAAGTTTTTTTTTTTTTTGTGGAACCTAAGAAGTGCTGCAGAAATGTGGTCTATTCATATCAAGTGTTTTCAGTGTATAACACTAGTCTGTGGAATCCTTTCAAATCCCACTACTTTAGGGCCAAATAACAGCCAACACTGTCATGTATTCCTCAGTGGGCTTATGGCTGTCTTCTTTAGAAATGGGCTGAGCTCAAGACCAGAAATCATGTTTACATTGTGGGTTTTGGACATCAATTTTCACAGTATGGTTGAACAGTAACCACAGGTGTATAAATGTCTGTCTTTCACTATTTTTTTAACCAGGTAGAAGGTTTTTCAGTGCCTATCTGCTAAAGGGCTATGACTGACAGTTCTATAAAATAGAAAATCTCTTACCAGCCATGAAATTGGCTTGTAGTGACATAGGAGTACCGTTTTGTTCAGCGAGTGTGGATCCAACATACTGGAAACAGTAGTCTAACTGCAGAGGACATATCCCTCTGATAGAGATGAAGTTCTGATGAGCGAGCTATGCAGAAGCACAAAGGACTTAATTCAATTCAATTCAATTTTATTTGTATAGCGCCAAATCATGAAACATGTCATCTCAAGGCACTTTACAAAGTCAAGTTCAATCATATTATACAGATTGGGTCAGATTATACAGATTGGTCAAAAATGTCCTATATAAGGAAACCAGTTGATTGCATCAAAGTCCCGACAAGCAGCATTCACTCCTGGGGAACCGTAGAGCCACAGGGAGAGTCGTCTGCATTGTACATGGCTTTGCTGCAATCCCTCATACTGAGCAAGCATGAAGCGACAGTGGGAAGAAAAACCACCCATTAACGGGAAGGAAAAACCTCCGGCAGAACCGGGCTCAGTATGAACGGTCATCTGCCTCGACCGACTGGGGTTACAGAAGACAGAGCAGAGACACAACAAGAGAGACAAAAAAGCACAGAAGCACACATTGATCCAGTAATCTGTTCTACATTAGATGGTAGTAGCGGGTGAGCCGTCTTCTCTTAGGAGGAAAGATCCTATTTCACAATTTCAGTTAGTCATTTTATTCATTTATTTAACTTTGTAAGTTTATGTATCATTTTATTTACCCATTGAGTTATAGCATCTGTTCTTTCTGAGGGTCCTGCCCTTAATGGTGACTTAAACCAAAAATAGAAATCCAATTCAAGTAAAAGTGTCATCCAAAGCTTTCCATTTTTAGATTAGAAAACAAAACAATAACTAGTACAGTAAGCATATGTATACGGAAACATCTGTCTTTTGTTTTGTGCATTAACTCTTTTTCCCAAAATCCAAAAACCACCTGAAGTGAGCCTTTTTTTTTTTTTACAAAATTAGCTTTTTCCATTAACCTTGTCTAATGCAATACTTCAAAATGTGCATAAAAACATTGATAGAAACACAGCTAATGTGGTAAAATGCCATCAAGCAAAGTACTTAGCAGTTTTTTTTTTTTAGTGGTAGAGAAGGACCCAAGAGTAGAGAATGGCTGTGGCAAAAAATATTTTTTTTTTGTTACAATGAAAGAAAAGGAAAGCAAAGGAAATTATACAGGAGGAACAGGTTATGGAGCACAGGTCAAACAAAAAGGTGATGAATCAGGCAGCATTGAACAGTGAGAATCAAAAACTTAAATACTAAGGCAGGTGTGGAAGATGACAAAGGAAACAGATGAGCCAATCAAAGGAAATGTTGAGCAGCTGTGGCAGAATGAAAGCTGACAAAGGGAGACTAATTAACATGAATCAAGCTGAACAGAGGCACAAATAAACTTCCAAATAAGGGGAAAAGACAGAGAGCTAAGAGAAAGAAATCTAAATGTACAAAGATCAGAATGCAAGAATAAATTAAGAAACTAAACAGAAAGGAATGGGCTGGCATTGCAACACCTTTCTAGCTAAAATGAACAGATAATTGCATTGAATGTGACCAGACATTTTTTAACACAAATGTCTTGAAAAGCCCAAACACCTAGAGATTGACTTGTATCTTTGTTTTTAAATATGTAAAGTATGATATGAATATATGGTTTAAATGTATCAGAATTTCTAAACTCTTCTTTTATTTACTCAGGTCATTTGCAGCACTACATTGTCAATAAATGGCATCAGGTATAAAACTATACAGTCATGTTTAAGTGCTTTTGGAGTATGAAAGTAGTTGTTTATGACATCTAAAACATGTTCCTATCCAATAAACAAAAAAATAAAAAATGATATAAAACAGACATACATTTAAAAGTTTTTTTGTGGAACCTAAGAAGTGCTGCAGAAATATGGTCTATTCATATCAAGTGTTTTCAGTGTATAAGACTAGTCTGTGGAATCCTTTCAAATCCCACTACTTTAGAGCCAAATAACAGCCAACAATGTCATGTATTCCTCAGTGGGCTTATGGCTGTCTTCTTTAGAAATGCGCTGAGCTCAAGACCAGAAATCATGTTTACATTGTGGGTTTTGGACATCAATTTTCGCAGTATGGTTGAACAGTAACCACAGGTGTATAAATGTCTGTCTTTCACAATTCTTTTAACCAGGTAGAAGGTTTTTCAGTGCCTATCGGCTAAAGGGCTATGACTGACAGTTCTATAAAATAGAAAATCTCTTACCAGCCATGAAATTGGCTTGTAGTGACATAGGAGTAGCGTTTTGTTCAGCGAGTGTGGATCCAACATACTGGAAACAGTAGTCTAACTGCAGAGGACATATCCCTCTGATAGAGATAAAGTTCTGATGAGCGAGCTATGCAGAAGCACAAAGGACTTAGGAAAGATCATATTTCACAATTTCAGTTACAGTTATTTTATTCATTTATTTACTTATTTAATTTTCTTTGTAAGCCTATATCTGTATTTTTTTGTTAGAAAACGTCTTTAAGTGTCCCAAAAAGCGCTATATAAGTTTGATGTATTATTATTATTATTATTATTATTATTATTATTTTATTCTATTTTATTTAGCCATTGCGTTATAGCATCTGTTCTTTCTAATAATGTCCTTAATGTTGGCTCAAAAAAAAAAAAAAAAAAATAGTGAAGTAAGCATATGTATACGGAAACATCTGTCTTTTGTTTTGTGCATTAACTCTTTTTTATCCAAAGCTTTCTTTTGTTTTTTAGATTTAAAAAAACAACCAGTGTAGTGAGCATTTGTATTCAGTCTCCTTGATTCAAAACTTTGGACTTCCTTTTACTCTTAAAGACAGAAGTGAATGTGTCTCTACCAGCTTGGGAGTCTAAGGATGTTATTTTCCTGGAAGGAGAACTTTGGCCCAGACATCGACCCTTTTAGAAAAACTGGCTTTCTTCCAGGATTGGTTTGTATTTAGTTTCATCCACTCCCCCATTAATTCTGACCAGATTCCCTGTCCTTGACAAAAAAAGTGCAACCCCAGAGCAAAGGAATGTGACCACCGTGCTTCATAGTGGGGAGGGTTTTTGTTCAAGGTGTTGTGGAGTGTTAATTTTCTTCCCCACACAACATTTTGGATGTTGGCCAGAAAGTAGGAAATGTGGTCTTATCTGACAAGAGCACCTTCTTCTTCATGTTTGCTATGTCCCCTTCACGGCTTAAAGTCGCCCACAAACAAGGCCTAACAGTTTTGTTTCAACAGCGGCTTTCTTCCTGCCACACCTCCATAAAGGCAAGACTTGAGGACAGATTTATCCACTTAAGCTGTGGACCTCTTCACGTCCTGCAGATCCAGCATGCTTCTCTTATTTATGCTCTCCTTGACTTGTCTGTCAGTTTATGGTTATGTTCAATATATTGAAATATTTCTGAAAAAGTTCATTTATTTCAGCAAATCAGTTTACAAAGTGAAACACGAATAGGCAGATTAATTATGCGCGGACTGGTGCTTTCTGGCTTTTACTCTGGTTGATTAGATTTTTCACTTACCGCTAATCAAAACACAACATTTAAGACTACAATTTTACATTAGACTAATAAAAAAAATATTTTTAATGCTAGATGTGGGATTAATGAAAATGCTTTTTTTTAAATTCCTGCTTAAAGGTTGTTATTTTCAAAAAGGACTTTGAGCTGAACAAACAAGCCTCATTAGAACAAATATTCTAATAAATTTAATATGACTATTAAATGTCAGTGGACAGCCGAATCTTGACTGGTTGGCAGGCGTGCCATAGCCTTTCAATCTTTGAAAGATGCACTGAAACAAAACCCAAAACTCACTGAAAATGAGTTTTGAGGTATGAGTAATTTTGGGCTAAAGTGCATGTTTCACATAAACAAGATAAAATACTAAATTAATTATCCTGTAGCTAGCAGAATGTAAATAATGGAAAATACAAATATAAAACTGAAGCTCACAGAAACAAAGATTCAAATACCTAGAGAAGAAAAGTTAATTTCAGAACAAAAGGATACGCTCAGGCTTAAAACAAAAATCACAGATCACAAATCAAATACAAGTCTAATTGATTCAGAAATTTTTGGTTCACCCATATCTGTTGCTTTTTTTAGATCATGGTATCGCTCTACTTTGTTTTTTTTAGAACTTACAGTTTTTTTTTTATCCTAGAAACTGTGTAATTCAAAGTACTTTTTAAAAGCATGACTATTTTAAAACAAGAATGACAAGAGAATTGAAAATGCACTTTTTTTCAGATTAGAACAGTAGCCACAGCTTAAGTTACATCGCTTATACATGTTTTAAATGTTAGTTGAAGTCAAAGTATTGTTGTATTGTATGTAAACTCCATCAAACATTCTTTTTGTTATTCCTAAAGGACTGTTACATAAAGAGCTAATAAAGTCTAATAATTTAATCATTTAATATTGCGATAGCGATTGCACTTATTTACATAAACCTGGACAATATGCTGTGGAGCTGTTGTTGCAGTAGTTTGCAGATTTAGCAATTTTGTGGGAGTTACAGCATCTGACATAGCTGATGACATAAACAAAATAAATAGCCCATCAATCCCAAAACTCAGCATCCAGCGCTGCAACATGGCCACTTTCTTGCCAAAAGAATTTGTTGCCAAAGCTAGCAGCTGCTTTCCCTAGCATTATGGGAGCATATGAGACGGAGAAGAAACCTATAATTCTGCAATAATTCTGCCCACCTACACATTTTAGGCCCATTTATGAAACACTTTATTGTATTTGGCCAATCCGGCCAGAGAATGAACTGAATAATGAAGTTGATTAATTCTTCTTCTAAATGTGGCCTGACAAGTCCCATAAACTGTGAGCCTATTAAACTTTTTAGCTTTAAGTAAAATTATCATACATGTAATCACAATTTACTCATTGTACATATTTATACTGTTATCAGAATTAATTTTTTTTTGAGAAGATGTAACTTTCTCCCTGTAGTGCTGCCGTGTACATTTACAGTTCCTTGCAAATGTATCCTACCCTTGATCGCTTTCACATTTAGCCAAATTTAAACCAAAATTATTGTATTTAACTAGGATTTTAAGCAATAGACTGTTATAAAGTAATGCTTAATGGCAAAGTGGAAGAAATGTACACTTTGTGCAAGTAACTCTCTGAAAGAGTTTGCAATTAAATCTGCAGTGTGAACACTTTGAAGAACCCCCCCCCCTGTTTGTCACAGATTCTCCCCTTGACTCCAAGTCTAGACTTTGACTGGGCCATTCTGGCACATGTTGCTTTCATCTAAATTATTCCATTGTTGCTCTGACTGTATCTGACCGGCTACCGTATACCTTTGAACAAACGCATCCTCACATCATAATGCTGCCACCACTATAAACAAACATGGGGTTTGGCCCATTTAGGGTGATGAGCAGTGTTAGTTTTCGGGCTCATTCATTGTGTTGTATGTAAGTCAAAAAGTAAATTTTTGGTCTTATCTTAATAGAGAACCATGTGGCAGACTGCAAATATGACTTTGTGTGGCTTTATTTCACCTGTGGCTTTTTTTTTTCATTCTTCTACAAATAGTTATGTAGCGTTCACAACTAATAGCAGATTGCCCCACCTGAGCTGTGTTTCTCTGGAGGTTCTGCAGTTACTTTTGGCCTCTTGGCAAAAACTTTAAATCATACTCTAATTGCCTAGCCCAGCCAAG
Organism: Fundulus heteroclitus; assembly: GCF_011125445.2. Lineage (NCBI taxonomy): Eukaryota > Metazoa > Chordata > Actinopteri > Cyprinodontiformes > Fundulidae > Fundulus > Fundulus heteroclitus. The sequence continues at coordinate 31,286,728 of NC_046367.1, read as the reverse complement.
TCATGGAAGTTTTCTAGCTGTGCCATAGTTTTTCCTATTGTGGATGATGGCTTCCATAGTTTCAGGTGAAGTTTTCAAAGCTTAGGATGTTGTTTAATAACTTAATTCTGCTTTACACTTCTTCACATCTTAACTTTGACCGGTCCGCTGTGCTGTTTGGTCTTCGTGATGCTGTTTTATTCACCAATGTTCTCTGACAAATCCCCAGAGGCCTTCACAGATAAGCTCCTTCAGATTTGCATTTGTAAAAAAGAGAATAATAGTTTTACAATTATGCCCTAGTTTGTGTTGTTCTATAACATAAAATCCCAATTAAAATAGAAAGAAACTTGGGGTAGTAATGTGACAAAGCGTGAACAGGACGTAGTAGGTTTTAGTATTTCTACTGTACTTGGAAAGGAATTCAGTTGATTCAGAGCCATCAAGCTGAACAGAATATAAGTGTGGACCGGTGAAACCTGAAATCCTGCAGATTCAGCCACTGAACAGGCATAATAATGAAAAAAAATAACATATTTAATAAATGATAGAGAATGAACAATTATGCAGTTGAATACTTTCTCTTAATGTAGCTCTCAAACCTGTGCAGAATTAATCTTACAATTTTTAACCTATTTTGTGAACATTTTAAGTGGGACAACAAGATGTGAAAACTCACTGTACAGTATGTGCCTTCAACTCCCTTTGAGGTCTTTTTTTTGCCTCCCTAACAATCACTCGAGATCATGAAGGGCTTTAGAGATCTGATCCAGGTCTATTAAAGCAAAAAGGTTCAGTCTGCATTATTTAGAGCTAGGCAGTTTATTAGAAAGTGAATCACTGTGGAGTGATTTTCTGAAAGTAGCGAAACTGATGCAGTTTTGAATAATTTATTACAATGTAATAAATGACATTAATTAAATGTCTCCTGAGCCATATTGTTTGATTTGATTACCCAGACACACACACAGCATCATTGTCAAATATCACGTTTTTTGCTTCCCTTGGTAGGCTGTTTACCAAGACGAGCAGAAAGAAAATAAAATGAGCAGCTGACCTTTTTTGATCTGCCAACAGTTTGTAGTTTTCCAGTCCATGTAATTGCATTACAGTTAATTTTCTGGTCAAGCGACTTTATAAAGATAGAATAAAGGACAAGACAGCAGCCTAGCACTGATATACATGCTTCAGACGTAGTAAGATAAGCTTCCAAAATATTTCTTGAGGCAGATTATAGCATAAGGCAGTACAATAATAAAAAAAAAATAACAGTGAACAACACAGAAGTTGTTTGGTTTTAGTAGTTTCAAATGGAAGGGCTCTAAAATATTGGAGCTGTAGAAACAATCATGACCTTTGGTTTTAGAACCCTTTTTTAAAACAGGGAATTTGAATACATTATGTGTAGCCTACTGCGCAGGTATTTTTACTCCTTAAACAAGTTAATATTTAGTAACAACGATATCCGATGTGTTTGATTCTGATTCTATGTAACAGACGAGCAAACAGCAGCAGATACTTGTAAAGTGGAAGGAATTTTCTTTGCAGTTATTCAAGTATAGAAGAAACAAAAGTCTGATACTCCAAAATAAAATAAAAAATTCAACTAATTATTTTCAAAAGTCAGCTAATCAGTAAATCGAGCCCACCAAGGGTTATTAATTCTCAGTTTCAATTCAGCTGCTCTCGTAGGGCCTCAGAGGTTTGTTAGAGAACATTAGTGAACAAAGAGCATCATGAAGATCAGTGGGTGTCCAAATTTACTCATCAAGGGCTGGTGGGTTATGTGATTTTTAGATGCTTCCATGGTTCAAGCACCTGAATCAAATACATGCCTCATTATAAGGCCCTCAGAAGAAATACAAGACATGCTGAAAAAAGGTAATACAGCCATTTTAATTAAATCAGCTGTGCAAGGACACACCTAAAACATGCACTGGGCTTTGAAGTCTGGATTTGGACACACCAGATGAAGACCAAGGAACACATCAGACAGGTCATGGATATAGTTGTGAAAGAGTTTAAAGCCAGTTTAGATTATAAAACAATATCTAAATTCTTCAGAGACTCAATTGCACACCTATAAAGGCATGCCCCTTGTTAACTCTGGAGGAGCTCAAACCCACAGCTCAGGTAGGATAACCTGTGAACAGGACAACGTTTTCCACTTTTTCTAGTAGCCTTGATAAAAAGCCGGCCATTGTGGAAGGAATGTTTTGAGAACTGCCTATTTGCAAACTGTAACACGACATGTAGGAATCCCACCAAACATGTTAAACCAGTTTACATGGTCAGATGAGATCAGAACCCTAATGTTTTTTCAATGTGTGATTGAAAACTAACAATGCACATCACCATGAAAACATCCCTGAAATGAAACATAATGGTGGCACCATTATGCCAGGAAAAAACTCTAAGCACACACCAAAAGGTGTGTAGGGGAATTTCCTGCAAAGGTTTTTTTTTCCAACAAAGTATTGACTAATGAGTGCTGAATAAATGTAAATCTCACATTTGCATGTATCTATTTTTCCCCCTCAACTTCATACAGGGTTTTTCCCCCATAAAATTGGGTGACGTAGCCCGAATGAGGGACGCTGCCGTGTACCATACAGTGCGTCAAGCTAATAACAGCTAGCACATTAGTCTATGGAGGTTTTCTCCCAGACGGGAACTTTTCTGAGCGTTCTATGTTGCTCTCACACACTGAAAACATCAAACATTTCAAGTGAACAAACGACGCTTGGCTTCTAACACGGAGGGGAAACCCAGTCGTAATTACACACAGATTATTTATCTGCCACATGATACCACTGTGCATCTAATTTAGAGATTCTACTGTGATAAGTGTAAAAAAAACAATAAGGGGGTGAATACTTTTGCAGATGCACTCTTGATTCAAAACTATAGTTATTTGTTCTATTGAGTATTCACTTATTGAACACAGACCCTTGACTATCAACTGCAGCGTGCCAGATGGCAAAATGCCATTTCAGGGCATTGCTTTGGTCCCTTTTCTATTGTGCCAGATAGGAGAAACACAAAGACAGACACAGAAAAACCTTAGAACGTTTTCTTCATTTGAACGAAAAAAGTTGCCTGAGTACTTTTCCTCATTTTAAGGTTTAGCCTTTTAGAGTTCAACATGCTTTTTTTTTTTTTTAAATAGGTATAACACACAGTCATACGTGCACAAACACACTAAGGTGAAACTAAGTGAATCATCTGACCCAGATTTCTTCTCTCGCCCTCTCTCCCCACAGCCGTCGCCCTGTGAATGGTGCCGCTGCGAACCAAATAACGAGGTACACTGTGTGGTGTCTGACTGCGCTGTCCCAGAGTGCGTCAACCCTGTTTATGAGCCGGAGCAGTGCTGCCCCATCTGTAAAAATGGTAAACGTTCGTCTTGACATCCTCTGGAATTCGCCACATATTAGATTCCTTTAAAGTGATTAGTTTTTTTCATTAAACCACTGAGAGCTAGTTTATCTGCAGTGTCACCATATGATGGTTTGTGCCCTTAGAAGATGAGGATGTAATTGATGTTTTATGTATTAAAATTATTACCTTTGGCCCGCCAGACACTAATGAGGAGTACTAGTTTTAATTATAAATGACACACTAAGCAGAGTAAACATTAGCCGATTGATTAAAGGCATGGTAGGAAGGACTAATGGGTCCTTGGAGGGCTTTTTATCTCCGAGCGCCCAGGCGCCCTTGTCACATACAGCCAATCCCTAAATTAGAATTATAGGATTTCAATGTTTCATTGACTATTTACTAGGCGGGGTGGGTGGCTTCCCTCTGCAAGTTCCAGTTCCTGAGGGACAGATGGACCTTTATGACTAAAGTTGAGCTGTTGTAATCATCACAAGCAAACAGTGTACTCTGGGTTTTATCAAATTAATATCCTGAACAAAACCCTGAATTCATTAACAGAATAAATCTGGAACTAAATCCATGAACTAGGTGTCTATATATTACACGAGCATTTGAAAACCATATGTTTAAGTGGTAGCTGACCTACAGCAGTCCACATTTCCCTTTGCACCAAGTCTCTCTTTACGTCCATCGTATATCTGGTGATAGTCCAACATGTCTTTCCTCACACAAAAACACCTACAGTAACAAGGCTGCAGAAGCTGCTTGAGGAGACCTAATCCGGCCTGACAGGACACAATGACACCCTTGGCATTTCAGGGAGGGCCTGCTGTTTGCAGGTGCCCCAAGGGTGTTTGGTCAGGCTCTGGGATACAGATAAATCTCTATATGAGTGGAAGGTTAGGTTGTGTGAAGACAGGACAAAGAGGGGGTGATGTTTGAGCTCTCACTTCTGGGCAGAGGACAAACGAGTGAGAAACAAGATGCCCTAACATGCTTGAGTCAAGCATCCTGTCAGGGTGAGGCATACATTTTTCTGAATAATTACACTACTGCACAAAAGAGGTCAGCCAAACACTCTTATTTATTTATTTATTTGCTAGAGAGGAGCAAGAAGTTATTTTATGTTATTCTTTTTGTGGTTCTGAGCAATCATTTTGTATATTTTCTCTGGGTTTTTAAAAAAAAAAAATCTATTTTCAGACCGGTTTTTCTACCTTCTACCGATCTTAAAAGTATTCTTCAGCTACATTTTTGCTTGTTCTAATGTTACTACTGGCTTTGTGAATTAGCAATGGCGGGTATCTGACTATTATAGTATGGTAACCTTGAACAAAAATGCCACAGTTTCACAATGTACTGTAACCGTACATGGAAAAAATAATAATAAAAATGTACCAAATGATCTAATTACTTTTATATAATAGAAAACAAATAACACTGGGCAAGACTGATTGGGCAGTACTCCTTTAGTTTTCACACCATGATTACCCATATTTCTTTTAGAGACAGACATCCCTTAACACGCCTATTTGGCTTTCTTGCAAGTGAAGGAAAACTGTTATAGCCCTTTTTAGCCAGCAGACCAGCAGTGCACAAGTGGGAAAGGCTGAAAGGCAGCCCTACTCTAGTCTTCAAATAGCCAGAGAATCTGGTCACTTTTGCATCATTTTCTGGTATCTCATAAACCACAGGAAGAGCGTGAAAGAAAATGTTTGCCGGCCTTTATATTGTGACTTTAAAAAAAAAAAAAACTTGTATATAAGCAAACAACCAATTCTTATTTATGATCCTTTCAGGTGTAAATAACACCACTGGAATTGAAGTAATTACTGCATCCTGTTTATTTTAAAGAACATGAAGTTTAAAAAGATTTATCTGGTATATTTCTTAGGGTAAATTTGCTCCTGTTTTTTGTGTTATCCACAACAAACAAAAGAAAAGAAAAAACTGAAAATTATCCAATTGTTTAAAAATCATATCATTTCATTATTGGCACCAACAACCTGAGTCGCTTGTTGCTACTTTAGTTGATGTTCCAGCTAAGATCAGGTGTGCTTAGCTTTAATTGACTCTGCAGCAGAAATTACTATTTCATAGAAAGGTCTGGGGAGATCACATGTCTAATACATTTGAGATACTTTGCTCCTTTGAAGAGTTACAGAGAAAAGAGTTCCATAATGACAATAATTATATATACATATATATATATATATATATATATATATATATATATATATATATATATATATATACATACATATACATACATATACATATATATATATATATATATATATATATATATATATATATATATATATATATATATATATATATATATATTAACCTCTGACTTCAGTATAATGCTGGGAGATAATGCTGAAATCACCCCAAAGCAAAAATGTCAAATAATGGGTTGTTTTCCAACTTATTGTTACCACAAATCAGCAGCCTTGTGAGTACAATTTCCATTGATATTTTTGTTAATGTGACAATACTTGGCAGACTCACAGGCATCACTTGCATTTTTCATATTGTACTTATGTGAATAAACTCTGGTTTTAATGGTTGAAACTGGCACTGGGATGTTGGCAGGGCATCCATTGCTCCGGGGTAGTGGGGTGCAGCCACCGCAGAAAAGCTTTAGTGTTAGAGTTGTGAGAAAATGGCAAGGAGTGCCCAAATTTAAGCTACACCATAGACAACAGAGAAAACCATCTGCAAAAAAAAAATGCAAACTAAATTTGGTAACAAAACAGACTCCAAAATACAAATCTGGAAGAAGTGTAAAGTCACTTGTAAAAACCAGGGACTATATACCCTCAGGGAGTAGAGGACAGATACAGAGCAGGTGTAACAATTAACAAATTGGAACAAATCAGGTGTGAAGGGGTAGCAGAGAGCAACAGGAACAACCACAACATCATAGGCACACACAATAAAAATGAATAGCAACCATAACCAGAAAAAAAACTTTTTTTCTTTAAAACAGAACCAGACAAAGCACAGTAGATTTAACAAATTTACAACAACTAATAGAATAATGTGTGTTTGTATTTAGTTAGGGCCGGGGGTGGGGTAGTAACCACAATATGCAGAAAAAAAGGCAGTTTATCTAACTTTAAATCAAAATAAAGAAGAGTTAAAATGTTAGTGTCAGTAAATATTAATATAGTAATAATAATAGATGAGAAAGATTACCGTGTTTGAAATGCTGTAATCAGTAGACCCATGCTTGTTGGTCCCACTATATTGCCACAGCTTTCAAATACATATTAATAAAGTTTATTGGCTTTCTTCTTTAAGAATTATAGCTTATTATTGTATAATATATAACAGGCATTCATATAACTTTTGATCATCAGTATTAGGATGGTAATGGACTGCACATTTTCTGTGTAATAGGATTAGACAGAACGGTCTCACTTTGCAACCAGGTTATGTAAATATGCAGTTATTCTGCTCTCAAAAACAGACAACATTAATCAACACTTTAGAGTTGTAATCGCACAGCCTTCGTATTGGAAAACTGGAAACAAAAACTGTGTCCTTGTGTCCCCAAACCTCTCTGGCTGTAAAATGTTAACACTTGGCAGCAGCACTGGTCACACTCATCCCACATCAACCTCAACCGAGTATGTCCTGTAACCTGTGCCAGCTGTCTAGAGGTAGATCAATGAGAGTTAAAACTTGGCAAGCGCTTTCAGTGTCTCCTCTAAGCTCAGATCAAAGAGACCTTTACCAGGTCAAAAACCCAAAAAAGAAATAAATAAGATTAAAATTATCTATGATAAGGCAAAGGGTGAGGATTCCAGTTAGACAACTGGATATTTTGGGATGTCCTTTCAGGGATATATATATATATATATATATATATATATATATATATATATATACACTTCAGTTTGAGGGAGAATGTTGGCCTGCTAAAGTCCTGCAAAAGTCTTGGTTGAACGCTGAGACAGTTCAATGCTTTTCCTACATATTAAACCAAGAATATGATCAGCGTCTAAATGTAAACAGCAACCTTATATTTTAAAAAATCAATACTAAATACATTTGGAAGGAAAGCACCAATAAAAAGTGCAGTATTTCTGCAGTTTCAGAAATACTGTTTTAAAATTTAAAAGCTCTAAAAGTCTTGAAGTTGACTTGCGCCAAGCTTCATTTTAATTAAACTTGTGCGGGCAGGACACCAAAACTGACACTGGGTGTACATTCTCTTAAATCTGGATCTGAATCCAAAGAATATTTGTTCGTTTTGAATTGTCCTTATAAGGTATAGTTAGGTCAGAACCATATTGAAACCGAATGCATAACAGATGTTTTGTTTATTTGTCAAAAGTTAATCAGTTTGTATTGTTTTTATACCTCAGCAACAACTAAACTTTCTGGCCACGTTGTTAGATACACCTTCTCAGCAGCTTGTTAACACAATTAACGAATCAGCCAATTGTGGAGCAGCACACAATGTATCTAGGCATCTATATATGGTGAAGAAAACTTTGGGAGGTAAAAAAAAGGGGATGTGAGATTTGAATATGGCATTGTTGCTTGAGCCAGACAGCCAGTCTTAAACTGCTGATCTACAGGGAGTTTTATGCACAACAATCTATCGGTTTGAAATGGTCCGTGTATTATAAATTATCCAGTGATCGGCTGTTGTGTAGAACAAAAAGCCGTGTTGATGTCAGAGGTCAGAGGAGAATGGGCCGTCTGGTTCCAGAAAGGTAACAACTGCTCATGTTAAGAAGAGTGATGTTCTGTTGGAGTTTGTTGCTTTATCAAACGTAATAAGAAAAAAGCTTCTAAATACTCCTAAAACAAATGTACCTCAGCTCATTGTCCCTGAGAACGGCAGAGATTAGAGCAAACCGTAAAACCCAGGCCAAACCAGAGCTCCTACTGTAATTGGTTGAGTCCATTGCCCTGACAACAACCTTCCCTCAGCCAGCAGGGTTTTAATACAAAAAGGGTTGAAACAGGCACTGGGATGTTGCAGTTGTTTAGAGTCTGTCCAAACTCAGGGGCTGCAACCTTCGTAAGACCCGGCCCACATAGACCGGGTCCTACTTCAACTGCAAAAAAAAACAAAGACCGGTACAGATTGGCTGTGAATTTGGACAGTCTAGCCTTCACCGGCTTTATATGTTCCTAGATATAAAAATATACCACCAAATGAATCACAAATACCATGTTTATTAGTACTATGTTTAACAACCCTAATCTTAATTTCTGAACAAAGCCTGTATCACTTCATTTGTAGAGAAACATAATAAAGTAACCAAACATTAACATTATTTATCATCTGGCTGAATTACTCCAGCTTTTAACTCATTGCACAAAGCCAGCAGGAGTTTGAAAGCAACTTCCCGGTAGATAGGTGCTCTGTCTTGGCATGGCGAGTCTCGACCACCCAGCCAATCAGCTGCAAGCCAGCGAGGCAAGCCGGCTGTGCGGGGGCGGGGATGTCTAAACGCATCCGAGCACTTTTAAAATTAAGCAATATGTCAGCAAAACCGAGCAGATTTCAGGTTTCCACGCCTAACTCCTGGCCTAAAAACGTTTAAAGGTAACTTTTATATCACAGAAAGCATAATATATCTAATTGTATTCTCAGCTTTTCATTCCTCTCCACCGTTGCTGTTTCCGGTCAAACGATCCTCCTCAAACCGCAACGAATCACGGGATAGAATTAGCCACAAAGGATACGCCAGACACATCCATCAAATCTGGGGAAAAGAAGGCCACATTTGTTGGCCGGATTTGAATTTGGACAGCCTTCGGCGCATCACTGTGACATAACCGGCTTTCAAATTCAGCCTACGATAGAGGCAGCCTCTGAGTTTGGACAGACCCTAAAAAAATGTGAGAAAAGAGTTGAGCACGCACAGCACCAGATTAGAAAAGTTTTGTTCATTGACTTGTTTTAAATATGTAATGAATGATTTGTGTGAAAAAAAAAACTTCAAATTGATTTAGCATGTGTGTGTTTTGTACAAGTATTCATAATGATTTAGTTGTACAAGTTAAAAAGTTTTGCTGTACAACTTCTCACATAATTTACAGGTGTTCACATATAAGCTTAGATGTTTTTAAAACAGTTCTACCTTCATAAAGAACCACTGCTTACAGCAAATATGTGTATAAAACCATCTCAAAACACACTTGTAAAAGACAACACCGGGTGCCTTATTGCTAGCAAAGCTTAAAAAAAACTGGGGCTTCAATTCACACAGGCTCACCAAAATTGGAGTAAAAGGGTCGCCTGGTTCAACTGGTCTTGATTTTTTGGCTGCGCCACTTAAATGGCGATGGTATTTTAGCGAAAAATATAAAAGGCCTGATCCATCCTGCCTTGTATCAACAGTGTAATGGTTGTGTTGGCGTAATGGTGAGGGGAATAATTTCTTGGCCCCCTATGTCCCCCTTAGTCTTGACAGAGCATTGTTTAAAAGCCACAGCCTCCTTAAACGTTGTTGCTGGCCATGTCCCTCCCTTTATGACCACAGTTTACTCATCTTCTGGTGGCTAGTTTCAGCCGTATCATACACAGTGTCTCAAAGCGCAAATCTCGAACGGGTTTGATGAACGTGGCAATGACCGTTCTCATATAACCTCCACAGTCACCACATCTTAAATAAAAAAAAAACAAAAGATACATTCCTCAGAGTACAATCTTAGAGGAATGTTGTAGGAATATTTCTGGCACCTGTTTAAATCTAAAGCACTTCTGAAGGCAAAGGGGGATCCGGCACGGTACTAACAAGGTATGCTTAACAAAGTAGCTAGCGAGCGCAAACGCTTTGTTTCTTTGTTTTTCCTGAAATGTTTTTTTTCCTCTCAGATTTCCAGACGTGTAGCGAGTACAGAGAGAGGAACCACACCTTTCACATTAGATTATCTCACACTAAATCAGTTTTATAGAGGCACTAAAGTGTGTATGACTACTGGCCCTGAAAGCAGCTCTGTCTTCGAGAGTTATGACACATTTTGGGGTTTTTTTATAGCGCGTTGTAGGGGAGCCTTCAGTCAGGGAGGCTGTACAGAGCTGAATACCGAGAGCAATCTCAAGTGATTGTCACACCAATTGATCTTTTGATGGCTTTGTTTAAATGAGTGAAACCAGAGGGATTCGGCTCAACTTCTGCTTGCGTTGTCTCAAGGGGTTTCGAGGGGAAAGATGTATACCATCCGATCTCCTTTAGGAACGCAACAATTATATCGCTTGGTTTTACCTGTAACAGCGTGAAGGCGGCAGCGGTTTTAGCCTAAAGGAACATATTGTAATCCACACAAGGTATGCCGCCTCTCCAGCAGCTCAGATTACCAAATAAATGGGAACGACGTGCGTTCCGGTGGTACACAGGCACATTTTAAAAGGAATCCTATCAACAAGATGGAATCCACAAAGGTAAATCCTTCTGAGCTTTGAGGATAAATCAGATGTCAAAATTAATCTGAGTACTTTATTGCCTTGGAAGTCTGTGCTTGTGTTTGTTGGGGGGGGGGGGGGGGACTACAAGGAGTTCTGCAGCCCTTTCATACAGAAGTGAAGTGATTAACACCAACCCTTCCTCTGCCCTCTCAAAGCAGCTTTCTCTCTCTTCCTCTGCCTCTCTTTGTGCACTCCAGCCTCTCAGTGCTGCCAAGCCAGCGCCTGGCAGGCTCCTCTGCTCGTGGCGCATTAGGATGCAAAGCGCTCCATGTCGAGGGAGAAGGGGAGACTAACAAAAGCGCTTTAGTGTTGCAAAAACAAGCCCATCGGTGCATGCTTGTGAAAAGATCTGTGCGTCTGCTCCGACTACCCCAACTCCCCCTAGTTCTCTGCATCACTTCACCACCCCTTCTGCAAAGAGAAAGCTCTCGGGGGAGATGCATCCATTTCGTGTAGTTCTCACTCCTCCTTTTCCTGTGTCTCATGCGGCAGGTCCAAATTGCTTTGCCGGAACGACGATCATCCCAGCCGGAATTGACGTAAAGGTGGACGACTGCACCATCTGCCGCTGCCACAACGGAGACTGGTGGAAGCCGGCGGGGTGCTTGCGGCGGGAGTGCCTCAATGGCCAGTCGTCGTCATAAAGAGAGAGACTCCACTGTGGATGGTGGATAAACTCAGGCAAGGCTCTGCCTACTGCGCCATTTTATATGATTGACAGGGCATGAGCACAATTCCTTTAAAAAAAAAAAAGGGTGGGGGAAAAAAGGAAACAAAAAGTAATATGGAAAACAGACGGCATAGAGTTGAGGAGATCCTCTCACAAGCTTCACACAGATCCAAGATTTTTGCCAGTGAGACGATGGTGGAAACTGTCTCACGGCTGTTTCCGCCCCGCAGTTTTACTCGCCCTATATATTTGCAAAAACTCGACTCTGTTGCTTTCTCTCAGAAAGTTTCTAAGCTTCTTGAACTTTTTTTTTTTCCTAACCACCGGCAACGTTGAACTGCTTTCGTCAAGTTTCTGTATGTATGTCATCAGCTTGTTGTTACTACATGTTATTCACGACCTCGCTGGTGTTGTAAAGTTCTAACAGCAGGAAAAAAAAAAAAAAAACTGAAAGCACACTTTACTGCGCTTTGTTTGTGTGTTCCTGGTCATACTAGGATTACCACTGCAGATAAGCTTGAGTTCCCCCAAGTTCCCCCCCCTAAGAGCTTGTTTACAAAATGCACATTAACATTTGTCTTCATAAGACTTTTTAAAATCAACGTGGCTGTCGCTCACCTCTACCCAACCAGCGTCATGTTTTATAAACTGCAATGAATCCTACCAGACTGTTTTTCTTTTCTTTACCTGTATGCCGTTGTTTTGTGTCATGTCTCTGTTTAATAGCAGCACAAACTGAGAAGGTTGGTATTACCCTGTGTAGCTGAGCAGGAAGCAAGATGGCAGCCGCTGCAACTCTTTGGAACGAGCAGCAACCACTGGGAAAAAACAGGCCTTTCCCGAGCAACTTCTTTCATTGTTGTTGTTTTTTTTTTCTCCGAGGCTTGGATCCTCCAACTAACTAACTGCTTGAACTTGTTATCAAAGCACTTAGCGAGCCAAGAGCAGCCGGCTTTAATTTTCCTTAATCAGTACTATTCTGTAATAAATCATCCAGCTGGGTGCTTGGCGCTGCCTGCTTGCTGGGCAGATTCAGCGCGAACCGGCACACAAAGGAGGGGTTGGAGGGGTTCTGCACATGGCTGAGTACTTTTAGGGAGCATTCACAAGTGTAACATCCGTGTGAGGACACAGCCGTGCCATCCATCCACTGTCTAAAGCACAGTGTGTTGATCTGCACTAACTTAGGCACTTAAACCCCACACATAAGGCTTGCTAGATACAGCGCGCTAAAAAGTAACACTGATTATTTAACACATTTTCATTCCAGGCTCTCTTGAATACACCAGAATGTCTCTGCCAGTGTGGAGCAGCTGTTTGGTCATGACTATAACATGCAGCAAACTAGTTTTTGTTGGGGGTTTTTCTGCACCGGTCGTCAAGTTATCCAGTCTGAGACAAGTAGCCAGCCTACCAGGCACCATAAACAAGAGGTTTCACATGATAAATACTGCTCATTAATCCAAAGGTGAATTTCCATAAGCTCACTCCATGCATCCCTACAAATTTTTTTCCCCCACCATTTCAAGAAAATCTGTTTCCGTTAACCTTTTAAACCCCATTCCTGTGCAGTGATGGATGAGTTGCTTAATAGCAGCTTCTAGCCCTCTGTAATGAGACAGAAATGAACAGAGGATTAAAGACCTGTGACTAAAGAGGTGTATCACCTTAAAAGGCATTAAAACTAATTTTAGAAGCTCCTCCCGTCTGGTTCTCTGCTGCATAGCTGCGGACATTGGAATAAACTGGGCAAATTTCAGTCTTAAGGAGGTAGTTTGGATTGTTTTTAAAAGTTTCTGTTAAAACAAGTAACTCTTAGTGTCTTAATTTAGGGGAAAAAAAACAGATTTGTTGTTTCCAGAGGCTGAAGCTAACAAGAGATCAAATTTCTACCTTCTTAAACAATTCCATTCTCCAACAATCTCACAGAGCATTTCGAAAATGCTATTATTTTGCGAAGCTCTATGTGCGTTATGTGGCTATTTTCACAAAAGCCAATGATTATTTATACAGGAAACACGGGTAAGATTGTGCGGCACATGAAAATATACTGAAAAAAACAACATATAAAGGGTTTCTGGTCAGAGTAACTCCCGCTTAGCAAAGTTAAATACTGTAAATTTCAACATGAATATGTTCACTTAAACTGATGTAGTTTTGATTTTTACATTGCTTTACTTTCATAATTATTTATTCAGACCAGAAATGCTATACGTGTCCCTGTCTGCAGGAAGATGACTTGTGGTGCGCCATCTTCGACCTCCATCTCTTGCGTACATAATAGTCACCTTCTCTGTAAGTGAGTGCTTAATGCAAAGATGATACGTTTTTCAAGCTTTACAAAATAGCATTCATAGAAGCTTCTATAAGGTTGAAGTAGTTTTAAGACTATAGAAATGTGCTTTAGTTTTGGCCTGTCTCATACTAGCCGTCACCTTCATGCTAAATGAAGTTAACATGAAAGTTCACTTCAAGCCAATCTTTTAGCTATTTGAAACAAGTTCAGCTAAAAATATTCACATTCATGGAATACACTCTTGGATTGAGTCTCAACTAAGCAGGAAACTGGTTTTAGTTCTGCCCTTGTTTCCTCGACCAAACCACATCACATTGGTAAACACTGAAGGCTTTAAAGGTACGTCTTTTTGTGCCCAGATCCGTATCATGGAAATGTGTGAGAAATTACCAGAGCCTGGAAGTTTCTTAAATTGGCAGCAACAATGATTGCGATCAGAACCTCATACTAACTAGGAAGCATCATGTTGGAGGAAGCTTTACTGCAGCAGGAAAAGGGGCTGGAGGCATTTCTCACCATAAAACACATTTCTTTGTTAAAAGTGAATGTACACTACCAGTCAAAAGTTTGGACTCGCCTTCTCATTCAATGATCTGTCTTTATTTTTATCACTACCTCTGGGAACTCCTTCAAGACCATTTCAGGTGACTAACCTCATGTAGCTCACTGAGAGAAGGACAAAAGTATTTAGAAATACTCTTGGGATAAGTGGGTATTTCAGGAAAAGCAAAAATATACAAGATGTCTTGAGTTATTACACAATTTTGTGTTAGATGCATAATTATATTTACATTTGAGCCATAGTTTTGCAATGTATGTGTAAAATGATGACATTTTATTTAATGAAGACGGTTTAATTTTGTTGTTTTACACTAGGTGGAGATTTTGAGTTTTAAAAAGGATTTCAAAATAAGGGAATGGAAAACGAACAACTCAAACTAAAATGGTACTGTAATAAATTAATATTTTTGGATAGGAACCAGTGGCACAATTACATCCAGTATGCAGATGTTTTTGTTGTATTTAGTTTAAAATAACTAAAGACTTAAAAATAATAATTATCAAAACTTCCTGCAAATTGCACAGTTTGTATAAAATGCCAGATACGCACACATAAAATTCAAATAAAACAAAAATACTTCAAGTGACCCGGGAGGGTTAATACAATGACTTCACCCACTCCCACAAATATGATTCCTGAAAACCACTTAACAGCTACAACCTAGCTGGCTTCAAAATACAGTACCGACGACCCACAACATTCAACACATCAAACATGTCATTATGTGCTGCTGTGCCCCTCTTTATGCTTTTTTTTCCTTGAGGTAATCAAGTCCTCTCTGATGTAGAGTTCTTGACAGAGAGCCTTCACTGATATCTTCACAGTCGATGGATACATGGCTATGACATCACCCGGTGTCTGTCATGCATTTCTAAAAGTTTAACAACTTATCAAGATGTTTAAATTTGAAAAACTTGGGAAAAGAGGCTAAAACGCTGTGAGATCTGCTGGTCGCCCAAATCCACCAAAAGCATAAACTTGGATTATGCGACAGGCTGTCATTTTGTGCACCTGCAGCAAAAAAAAATTGATGTTCCTGGACTGACAGTCAGTTACTTAGGTGGAATAAAACAGTATCAACCAACATCACTTCAACATAACTCAGACATTGTTTGGCAAGGAAAACAAACAAATTTAACTACAGTCTCTTTTGAAAGTGTATTAATGTCTGCTAATATGCTCAGGCATTGTATCCCAGTCACAATACATATTTAAATTGTTTTAAGGTACTTTTGCTTTTGCTAAAACCTCACAACAACATGGTATCTATCTAGCTTCAGATAATACTAACACAGAACACCACCTCACTAAAAACAAAAATCCACACTGTCCCTTTAAGAGCAACAACAGAGTTTGCATGCTTTTCATCTTTTGGCTGCTGTGATTTAGCATCTTTCTGTGCGCAGAGACAGAGCTCATCTATCTGGCTACAGGTCTGCAGGCTCATAAAGCAAATCTGACATGAAAGGTTTATCAGCTGCAGCCTCTGTGCTCCAGACATTTCAGAATTATTAAAGGGGATTCATTCATCATAATTACTTTAAATGTCATCTAATTATTCAGCTTACAGATGTATCAAAAACAGGGGGTGGGGAGGGAGGGGGGGCTGGTGGGGGATTACAAGTCAAAGCAGAGACAGACTGAGGAGAGAGAAAGAGTCCGCCAGCTGACAGGACCACAGCCTGCATGGACAGGACACAAAGGCAAAGCTGCCACCACAGATGCCTTATTGCTTCTGTTCCTGATAAAGATTCACAAAGTGTGGCCTTTGGCGATCGCACAGACTGAACAGCTCCGGACCGCTTTAAGTGCGGGCTTGGATCGCTCCTGCTCGTGGTGATTTACCGTTAGATTTTACCCCCAAAACTACTCATCGTTTCATCCTCCGACGTTCCAGAAACAGCCAGTGGGTTCAACGCAAGTACAAGGACAGGAAGAGCAGTTCATCCACAGCTGACACTCAGGAGGCTGGATCTAAAATACACTGACAGGTTTGATAAAGGTAAAAGAAAAATAAAATAAAGACAAAGAAAAAAGAAAGAGACAAAGACGACGCAAACTTGGCGGATATGATTCGCACAGCAGAGCTACTTGATCCTTATTGAAATGTGACATTGTAGCTCATTGTGCTTCTTCTGGCAAATGCATACCCAACGCCTCTGAAGTGCACAGCTTTTAGCAAACTAAATTGGATGAACAATGGCTTCTCATTTCCTTGATTTGGGGAGCTGCTCTCGTTGCCTGAGCTGGAAAGTAGGACGACAGAAGGTGAAGTGGCTGTCAACAGAAAGTTAAACAGCCTCGACTTCAGATCAAGTGTAGCTGCAAACGCTGGAGCAGAGTTGTTATTCAGGTTGCTCTCAGAGAGGAAATCAAACAGCAGACCATATAATCCGGGCTATGATTTCAGCTTCATTGCAGCAGGTTGAATGCAAGCATGCAGCAGGACTGCACTGCTGCATATTGCTCGTTGCTCTCCAAGTAAACTCATTAGACAGAAGATCACCCCAGTGGCTTTCTTCGTGAAATGACGTGCTTTAACATACAGTTTCAGACTTTTGGTTTGACAAAGGAGGCTACCTTTAAAAAAAAATAACATCTGCTATTCAGGCAGTGTATCCCTGAGAAAACAATGTTTTTACCTGAAAAAAACACGTGGATGTACAGATCAGCTGCTCAGTCTGTTGGTAACTTTCTGCCAAGAAACTTTAGTTCTTTTTTTTTTTTTTTTTGGTCTATTTGTAAATCTGTTGAAATGATAACCCATCTGTCCTGTGTTCTCACCGCAGGCATTTTGTACAGGTTCACCCTTTCGCTTTTTTTTCCCCACGAGACACCGATTTACTGTAGCTGGAAACTATAAATGATTGTTTTATCCCCTTATTTCATTCTGCAACAAAACTGTTAAATGAAGTGTGCCTGGAAATCAACACAGATTTAGTGAAGACAGATTAAAACCCTGTTACTATACAATCAATTGTATTTTTTTTTTTTTTTTGGAGGCGGGCAAGCACTGAGGATCTGTTGAAAGTGGACTCGGCTGCAAAGACAGCAAGATTTGAACTTGCGAGCATATTTGATTGTATTTGAATACGTGCTCACACAAGTTCAATTTAATCCAACAGAGTCCACATTTCAAAGCAATCCTTGGCGTTTCAGTTGTTGTTTATATGTATATATCTTCAAATGTAAAATGTATATTCTGCAATCTCAGCTGGAGTAAAAAAAAAAAAGTCATCAAACAAAAAAAAGATGTATTATTCATTTAGACAAAACATATTTTGTTAAATAGACTTAAAAAGAAGTGTTATTCAAAGAATGTGTGATGTTTTTTTTTATTCTTTCGTGTCAGACCAGCTGTTTTTTTTTTAAATGAGAGGATAGTTCAGAAAATGTCTTGTCCCGGATCACCTTGAAAGACATGAAAACATCTAAAAACAAGCCCAAAAAAGAACACGACTTGGAGGATGCTGTTGGACAAATCCCACTGAATTTTTTCCCTGCTTAACACGACGACTGCTTCGCCGAAGCGGAAAGCAGCGAAACCCAAAGGTAATACATTTCTAAGGCAGAGGATTTCCAAATAAATAAATAAAAAAAAAAAAGCACACAGTCCTGCTAGCTCATGGTTGCATGAGGCAGAATAGGGAGATACCAGTGCTTAATGGTTTTGTAATGCTCTCAGAGTTCAAGGGCATTACTCACTGGTCCGTTCTTCCATTCCATTTCATTACAAGCAAGTCCGCGCTTCTATCTCGTCCTTCCTGCTAATTGCCTTCCTCCACCTCCCACCATGAGCAAAAAAAAAAAAAAATGGGTGAAGCAATTTTATGCAGCACATTGCAATCAATAGCAATTAAGTGCGTCCCTCACTAATCCCGTTGAAAATGGTATCTTGGGAGATGGCGAGCAGAAGGTATTTTAAAGCTCACACATACCTGAAAGTCTTTTTGAGTGCAAGGGCTTCTTTTTCCTCTTCTAAAACACAATATTGACTTTCTGTCAGGTTTTTGGGGGACCCATTGTCTGCTATATACTAACCAGACATCTTCAATTAGATAATTGCCTCTCTCTCCTACACACATCCGCATCAAAGAAAGTAATCCCAGTTTAAAAAAAAAAAAATTATAAAATCACAACACATTGATTTGACACGGCAACAAACAAAACAGATTTTTTTTCTGAAGGTGCTGAAAGCGAGCCGAAGATCGACAGGCGTCGGTGCTGAGCCGCAGCGTTGTTGTCAAGAGGCGGCAAATTATGATCCAGTTCAATCTCATCTCAGTCGATCTAACTTCAGAACTAAATCCAGAGCCACGCGCTTCCTCTGCAGGGTGGTTCATCTCATCCCAGAAAGTCTAGTATTACCAAGCTACAACTTTACATCAAACAGTTTTTTTTTTTTTCTTTTTCTTTTTTTAAAACAATGCTTTTCACCACCTCATTATGGATGAGCCTGGGTGCTTAACCTCGTGGATGTTTCCGGGGTGAGAAAAACTCAATACCAGAAACAGACCATGTTAGAGGGATAGCTATATTTAGCAGGGCAGGGAAACCGAATAAGCTGAAAGACATTAATGACGAGAGTTGTGTCTGGACTGCCTTATTTACCCTGCGGCTACCGTGAACCCTGCCACAGAAGTGACGGATGGCTACCTGACCTGAAACGACAAGAGAAACTCAAACGCGATCCGGTAGCAGGAATGTACAACCGAGGCCAGGTTAGAGTATTCGCAAGACAAATTTGTTAAAAATTCTAAAGTTGGACACGATCTAAATACCCCTGAATTAACACAAACATACGGTGAAAATCCCTCACAGTATAACAAACATACAGACACTTCATAAATTATGCAAATGTCTGCGCATATATTTTATTATGTTATTCAGGTGATGAAAGCTACACAGTTCCCCACAGACATGATTTGGAGCTATATTCCGAGAACACAAAGTTGCGTTGCAGTTGTGCAACGGCTATTGCAGTCTTGTGAACCGCAGCAGGCAGCCATTGGTTAAATAGTATATACCTAAAACGGAACAACTTTCATTTTGATTCCTGTAAGATTTCATGCATGGATCAGATCATAAAATGAATCATTATTGCTTTTAGTTTGCTAAACAATGAGTAATTTATGCTAGAAATAAACATTTAAAGAGTGAGTAAAATCTCACAAGTTATTCAGGGCAGATAAAAAAACAAAACTGGTCTTAATTTAATGTTGAGGCACAGGAAGGAGGCGGAAGGCCGCGATGCAGTTGATGATCCAGGTAGAAGGCGCCGACCACACCTTCCCTCGTCTGACAACCGCTGGTTTGTAGGATCCCTGCGGATCGTAGATGATGTACTGGGTGCATAAGGCCTGGTCAGAGCCCGGCTCGGCGTGGTAGGCTGCCGCATTCAGGGTCTGCGTCACGTCGCTGTCCGGCTTGGGCTGCCGGGCCAGGAGCTGGCCGCCTCCTTCTCGCAGCAGCTTAGCCAGCTCGTCTTTGGTCGGTGCCTTAAAGGAACCGCGGAGGAAGAAGAAACAGCCATCGAAGAGGGGTGGAAGCTGGAGAAAGAGAAAAAAAATAACTAATTAATGTGTTATTTAGGGTTTTTGTCGGGCTTGTACGGCTCCTAATTCCTGATGAGTGATTATTATTCTATTAAAAGCGTAGCCCTGAAAACCTGCAGCACAAGCAGAAAACAGAGAACCTAAATTCTTGCGTTTCTACCAGCGGAATAAATTATTCCGGCTTATTTCTGTTTAAGAAATAATTAAATCTTTAAGAAGTTATTATCAAATACACTAGACAAATGCCAGGGTTGGATTTTTTTTTTGTATCTATTCTTTGCTAATGACAAAAGAGATTTTCATAAACGTGGAGAAAAAAAAAAGAAGAACTACTAAACTATTTAGTATTGCAGTTTAAAATCAGCAGTGAATTAAGGCAGGAGAGAACTGCTGAAAGCAACTCAAGGATTGTGGCGTATAAAAGGAGAACATCTGGGACTTTCAAGTAATGAGGTTCTTTGATTATAGCCTAGACAAATATGACCTTTTCTTAAGTGCATCACTGTCTCTTTATTACCATTTGACATCACATATAAACGTAAACAATTCTTCCTCACAGCAGGAGTGGGAAATAAGAAAGAAAACAAAAAGAAAACAATGTCCTGTCATTTATAAAGCAAATAGAAAAATTTACAAAGTTTATTGCAAATAGATGACATGCATGGCAGCCCTGGTGCTTCGCATATTTATTGTTTTGTGTGTTTGTTTTGCTTTCTGTGACCATTCGGCAATCACTTTCAGTAGAAAAAAAAAGGGTATCAAAGCAGCCTAAGAATCATACAAAAAAAAAAAAAAAAAGAAGATCATCTTTCTGACAACAACCCTCGCCAGATCTGGAAGGGAATAAACAACATCATTAACTTCAGAGGCAAAAATTCACACACACCCCCGCTGTGAAGTCTGAGGGCTCATTTACAGGGCAACCAAATAGTATCTCTGCAAGTTCTGAACCCTGCAAACCATCTTCACTTCCTCCAGACTGAATTTAGGCTTAGGAACCTGAGCTAGGCGTCTGGGCCAAAATGAATGCCCGGTA
The DNA here is from genome assembly GCF_011125445.2 of Fundulus heteroclitus. Classification (NCBI taxonomy): domain Eukaryota; kingdom Metazoa; phylum Chordata; class Actinopteri; order Cyprinodontiformes; family Fundulidae; genus Fundulus; species Fundulus heteroclitus. The sequence goes on along the minus strand of NC_046367.1, from coordinate 31,265,808 downwards.
ACGTCTGCACACAGACAGGTGTTGGATCGGCTGGTCATCTGACGTGATCAGAACCACTTGGAGCTTAACCCGCTCCAGGCTGTATAGATGAAAGTGGACTTCTAGAGAACACTCCTCACACTACCTCCTCATCCTCATCCTCAACAACACTGTCTGCTGTAGATCACTACCGGTTTTTAAGAGCCACCCTTGCTCTGGACTTGAACCGATCCCAACGCCTAGGCACTGTTCAGAAGGAAGGACCAGCAGGGACCGCTTTTCCTGCAGCAACTCAAGAGATGCAACCTTCCACAGGAGCTGCTGGTCATCTTCTACATCGCTATCAGTCAGTCTGTCCTATGTTCACTGTGCCGTTTGGCTCATCTACAACAACAAACAATTGGGCCTTCAGAGGGATTCATCGGGACCGACGTCCCAGGGTCAGGAAAAGGGAAGCCAACATCTCCGCAGAACCCACTAATCCTGGACACAAACCGGATTTATTATTTTTTTTAGACATTTACGTTCAGGTTGAAGCTGCAGAGCACGATTTGCTAAAACCAGCCGCCACAGAGACGTGGTTCTTAACCACAGGCCCAGATCGATACCAGGCTTATTTGCGCCAGTCCGGTTGTTGTTGTTGTTGTTTTTTTTTTGGGTTTAATTTAATGTATTAATTAATGTTAACTAGAAAAAATATGTCCATTTACCTTTGTTTGTCTATTGCATTTAAATTGTCTTCACAGAGCAAAGTGGAACAATTCCTTGTATGAAGCAATTTCTTGGGAAATACTCACAATTTGTACGAATTGTATTGTTCCCAGTGCAGAATCGCAACTTTTTGCCCTACATCAATCCCTATAAATGGACTACACACTAAAATTCAATTTCGATACACTGCAGCCTCAAGACAGAAAGTTCAGTTTTTCTGTCAACCTGTTTGCTATCTGGTGAGAAAGCAGCAATTTTCAAGCGCTGCCACAAATTCTTGTTTGAACCGAGGTCATGACTCTGACTTGGCCAGTTGCAAGGTGTTTGTCTTTTTTTTTTTTTCCTTCTTCTTTTCTTGGGTCGTTTAGGCACAGTTTTAGCTGTGGTTGCCACTCTTTTCTTTTTCATCTATCAAAGTCAGATCAAGAAATAATCCAAAAAATTATTCAGACTAAACCAGACTGAAGTAAATGTAATCTATTAATTAGCAGGTGAAAATAGCCTCTGACCAAAACTCACTTTGGTTAAAAACTAACCTCTCATACGTTCACATACTTCCTTGTCTGCATTTGTGTTTAAATCTTACCAAGCTGCATCTGTTGATGCGACTGCGCTCAGCGCCTTCTCCCGCTTCGTGCTCAGCTTCAGGCAGCCACTTCCCCGCCTGCAGACACGCTTCCACCCCTGCCGACAAACAGATAAAACAAACAAAATTAAGCTTGCAGCTGATTATGCTGACTGGAAAGAGTGCCACGAGTTTGGCGAGGATGACAAAGCTGATCCCTGTTCTGTTACAAGCTGGAGGATTTCAAGGACTGTCAAAGCTGCAGTTGTTGACAGAGAGATGCTCCCAGAATTATGGAGTTAGGGATGCAACCACCGTGGTAAATATTAGACACATCTCCAAACCTTTTCTGTGTGTGTCTTTTTAGGGGTTCCAGTTGGAACCGTGGCATACGTTTAGTTTGAAAAAGTGGTACAAAAATGTTTTGAAAAGGATAATATGTCAAAAACAGATTATTTAACCACTTTTCTGTGTTAATGTCAATGGTTTTTGACCTGTCACATGGATCTAAGTATTATGGTAATCAGGCTATCATGTAGGTGGGAATTTTGGACATTTGAAACTTCTCAATTACACAGAAAAATAGATGCAATGACCATTTTAATAAAAAATGAACAGTTATGAAACAGGCATGAGCTTACGCCCAATATCAAAAAAAGCTTTCAGAAATTCACTTCCAAGTGTATCGCAAGAAGTAAATTATCCAATTAAGAGCAGAATTTCAGAGAAACCTTGTCTCCTGAACATCCTAAAATGTATTTCCAATAATATAAAAACTATGCAGAAATAATTGTTTCTAAAACAAATGCCCCAGACCTCCAATAGTTCCCATTAAATAAATGTAACAGGATTTTTTTTCTTATTTCATAATTTTCCTCATAGGTTGAATAGATTTGTGGGTAATCTATGACTTCCTGCTCTCTCACCCACCCCTCGTACTCCTGAGCAGGGTGGGTGGCTCTCCATCTGTCGAGCTCGGGTCATCTCGTCCATCCTATCCAGATTCCACTCATAGGCACAATCTCTAAAGCTCAATATTAGAGAACTCAAGCAAGTCATAATAAAAACCATTTTTGATACTTACCTGGCAACCAATTGTTTAGGAAGCAAAAAGGGAAAGCCTGTTCTGTAATGCCCTCAAACCAAAACATACAGAGTTTGCTAAACTCTAGCCGAACTTTAACGTGAACCATAAACTTTAGACAGATGAAACTGTGATTAAGCATTACTACAGCAAATGGTCTAAAACAAAATATACCATTAATGGGAATGCACATAAAGCCCACTGTTAAGTATAGTAGTGGAGGATGTACGATGCTGTTAGTATGTTTCTCTGCTGAAGGTCCTGACAGCCTCGTTGTGGATAAAGTCAAAATTAAATATTTGAAATGCCAATACCTCTTAAATATATATGGTACATTATTACCATATATTATTACCATTATACAATAATATCATAAAGCAAAGATTTGGAAAGATTAACACCAGACACAAAGTCAACCTACCTCCATGCTGAGCTGAAGAGAAGAAAGTATAACACTTCAATCTGCACAGACTGAAGTGTTTTTTTAAGGTTTTAACAGCAGGGTTGTAAAAAAAACTGTGCCGTGTGGGATAACTTTTTTTTATTTTTAAAAGAGCGAGTTTGTTAAAGTCAAATTTGATTTCCTTCACTGAGGAAAAGTTCACAAAGGTTGAATTTTTCCAATTTTTTAAATCTTTACCATGGGTTCCAATACCTTTTGAGGAGACAGCATGTGTAAACATCGAAGGTCCTCAAATATATGACAGAAACAATGTAATTACGGAAAACAAAAGTCTTAATTTAAAATACAAATCTAAATGTGTGCTGAATCTCTGCGTAAAAAAACCCAACATGCATTATTTTTACCAACATCTCCGGGAATGATGAATGAATGATGGTTTCTACCCCGAATGTTAACATATTTTATAGACTTTTAAAAACAAACTTTACAAATTGTGGCACCTATTAGCAAAAAAAATAAAAAAAATAAACTGCAATGAACATTTAAATACAAAGGTACTCAACCTCAATGTTTGTAAATGGTGAGAATAACTGCGCCGGAAAACGTTTAGCATTCAACATATCTGTTTTTACATAACTTATGGCGTTTTTAATTAATCTTTAACCAAACAGAAAGATGCTCCAGCCATCCAAATTTACTCCTCGAAATTAATTCATAGTTTACGACTCAGCGATGGAAACAATTTTAATCAGCACTGTATCCATGGAAACAGTTGCCCGACATATACGTTTCACCTCACAACCACCTCCGCCGTCATTCAACAGCAGCCTTATTTTCTGCAACGTTTCTCCCAGCTGTTCGGTAAAATGGGCAAATTAGCGGAAATTTGAGAGAGTGAAAAACCGTGCCACAATAAAGCAAAATTACATACATTCATACATGCATATCTGTAGGAAGCAGCAAATGGTGTGGCAGTGTGATTACATTTCTTCAGCCCACTTAATTATAGCTTTGTTTCCCAGAGACCTGCGGGGGAACTGGGCTAAGGGAAAGGAGCAGAGATACCGAGGTTAATCGCTGCGGACGATGGTGCTTAGTGCCGAGGACTTATTAGCATATTTATTTATGCTCAGTTCAACTTCTGACCTCCAACCTTCGTGAGTCACTGAATGAGTGAGTGGCAAGATGACTGCTCCCCAAAGATTAAACATTAAACCAACTGCAGCTCATTATGACACGTGGATCAGGTCAGAAGAAGTTTAATCCTCAAACATAAAAATGACCTTGAATAGATGCCCTAAGGTTGCAGTATGGGCAATTACGGGGAGCGAGATACAGAACCTCATAATTACTGAAGGTAATAAAAGAAACTAAAGTGGCCGTGAGGACAAGCTTAAATGCGCATGTTCACACCAGCAGCTCATATCATTTCTAAGATGTAGTCTGAATAACATAAATATGCAAGACCGTTAGTGAGTGGTGGTCAGAAGTTTACATACACTAGTGAAAGATTGCTGATTGCTGCTCATTTTAGGTTTTGAATTATGCAACTGAAGCGTTCCTTTTGGTTTGGCAGAATTATGCGACAAAACCCTTTTTGTCTCTAATATATAACCTATATGTATAATTATACATATAGGTTGAAATGCACACAAGTCTTCAATAGGTATTTGCAGTTATGAAATTCTAAGAGGGGCTTGAGTAACCTCAAGTAGGTTACTCAAAGTAGAAATCTGTACTAACACAAAGATTTTTGGTAGCTATAACATGATTTGCCTGCTTTTATTTAAACTAGCTCGCCAACCAGCGTACAGCTTGCTGATTATGATTTCAAAAACACTAATCTTATTAAGAAACATTTCTTAATAAGATTATTACATTGCGAATGCATTGCGGTCAGAAGGATTTTGTTGGAAAAAACGAAGGTAAAAATGGGTAAACATGGTCAGTGGGGAAAGTATAATTCACACGCGTTATCCCAAACATTTAGAAGATGTTTATTCCCTTCCCAAAACCTAAAAGTAGTCTAGAAAAATTTAAAATATGGATATGAAGCTAACCCCATGAGCAGCTGAGCACAAGTGTGATTGATGGGAACAACCGCGTGTTCATCTGGATGAAGCTAACTCTGTTTTGATTCATAAAAATTGCATGCATAATGGTTCAACTAAAGGGTAATGCTTGACGCTAGGTTGGCTGTGTTTTGGATATATGCATGTTGAACTTCTGGTTGCAGAAGCCAAACCCTTGTCAGCGACAATCAGTTAACAGGACTCTGATTTTGTACAGGGCGTTTACTGGGTAGTGTGAAGTAAACTTTACACTCCTAATACAGAATTTCACTGTAAATTCTTTCCATAAATCGATGGCAGCATAAAAAACATCTACTTCAGTGTGCAGTAACTATTTTAAGTTACTAATATATATTTCAAGTTGGGTGATAAGTCGGGTATTTAAATTTGGGATTTAACATTGATTTGTCCATGAGACCTTGTAATAACTGCATTGACACAATTTACAACCCGTTTGAAAAAAATCTTCCCCTGTCTTTTTGTGCCTTAAATGTACATAAGCACATTACATGCTTATGGAAAAAAAATAAAATTTGATCATGATAAATTAAGGTTATATACACCAAGCGTCCATCCAGATAGTGTTTTGATAGTCCTTTTTGAGCCTAACTAGAACCCAGCAATGGGCGCGATGAGCAAATATGAACAGATGTGGTGCCATCTACAGGCAGTACCGCAGAACCATCAGAAAGCCAGATGGCGACTATCAAATCGCTACTAAATAATGCCGGACCAAGCCTGACCCTCTGGAATGCCTCGCAGTAAAGGGCAGCTCGGCGTGATCGAAGACCATTTTTAGCTAAATAAACCGATCTACAGCAACCGTAAGAGCCTCATATCAGAACATCGCAGAGAAAGAAAATTCCCGTTCACAAAACACACATAAATACAGGATCAAGGTAAGAATCAATCAATTGATCTATTTAGAATGTTTTTACTTAAGACTGTGGAGGCTAGGAAGAACATTGCCATTACCATTATCACAGTATTAATAAGTACGTTTACTCACGTCAATCAACTCTGCGCTCACATCTGAGCCATCAGCAGAAAAAACATTCATGCTGTATTCCCAGCAATATTCCAGTCCTTTCTCTCTTGGAATCATATTTTTTTTCGCTGTTTTTTTTTTTTTTTTTTACACTTGTCCTATTCTTTATCGTTTCCACACTTCGCTCGAAAATGCTAATAGCCATTAGCCGCATCCTGGTTTATCCCCAGCTGTGCATGCGCAGTGTCATACCTCCATTGTTATTAGAAATGTACACGGAGGGCTTTATTTACAAATAACCAATACGGCAGCAGGACGTGATAATCTTTCAGAAACATTTTAGTTAGTTACTGATGCATAAATTAAAAAAAAATGTCGTAGCATTAATATAGCTATTCACCTTTAATGTTGGTAGATAAGGCAAAAATATCTATGTTAACGCTGTGAGCTTCACTATCGGCATCATTGCGTAGTCGCTGTCGGAGGTTAGAGCGGCACGGGGTGCAGGCTGCCTGGACGGAGCAATCTTAAAGTTGGTGTCACTTCAATTCCTTGAATGTTGTAAATTCATATCGACAAGGGAAAAAAATTAAGCCCAAAATTAATATCCAACGTTTATTCTTATGAGTTTAAGTAAACTTTTGAGCAGCAGAGAAAATTCAATCAACAAATGTAAACAGCATGTAGCGTTGCTAAAATGCTACATGACTAAAAACAGACAGATCGACATTTCCAACCTCATCCTGTAAACATGGCAGAATAGACTCAAGACCTCATATAAAGATGCATCTGAATTGTCTGCATGCCGAACACAGTCTCAGAGAGAGGAGACCCAAGTTCAATTCCTGGCAGCCATGCCTCTGGCAGGGTCACACATTTCACAGGAGCAGGACCCTTGTTCAGCCTCTCACTGCAGGCTAGAGAGAGGAAGGTGGAACTTTGTGAACTGAGAGGAATGCCCTTTCTCTGGCGACGTGGGAGCCGCAGCAACAAAATGTTCAGAACAATGACAAATAAAACTAACAACTTAATTTTAAGTAACAGTTAAATATCTTTATACCTCTGTTTTAACTCTGAAATGGGAAACTAACGTGCCATGCTGTGTGTCTTGACGACAAGTCAAAAGGGGAAATGCTCAATGGCCACACAAAGAGAAGTCTGCTGGTGACAAATCAGGCAGCGTTATGCTTGACCGGCCATGAACGGTGATGAGTTGGCCACAAACTAAAGATATGACCTTCTCCTAATCAGTGAAAGCCTAGTATCTAGAATCTAATAGACCGAGCTGACAACAAGACTGGATGTCGAAGTTGCTCCGACAAAATGGCTAAGACGCACTTAGCTATTTTCATCAGTAAAGAGATGAAAATATGTCAGAGGAAACTCAAAATATGCAAGACCCTTCTAGAAATGAAAATGGCAAATTTTTTACATAATGCATGTCAACAGGAGAATAAACGTTAGACAACAGAAAGCTGTTTGTGTACTATATAATTTGAAGGTGTCCAGTTCTGTCAGTCATAGCAGAAACTGGATATGGAAAGAACATTAACAGTGCAGATAAGAGTCTATCTCCTGCTCAGCGAATATGTGACAGTCACTGCTACAATAAGTGCCGACCGCGCTAATAAAAAGGCGCAGATTGCTCGTTATGTTTGTGTTTGTTTTGTATTGAGACATTCGTGAAATCCTGTTCTCATGGAGAGTTGTGCAACACTTCAGTGACGCAGAGAAAAAGAAAAAGCAATGTGGCTTTGGGCTGATTTTGTTAGATTTTCACTATACAGATGATTCTGTTAAGACAGCTATATTTAAAATGTAATACTTTAGCATCTGTGGTTCAGAAAGAGAAATCTGAATAGGTTAAAATATGGATCAGCAGGTTAAACAAACTCTGTGATCAGAAATTAACCACAGAATCTTTGATCTTGTGTTTCGTCAAATCTCTTTGATTAGAGATCAAAGCCTGTAATCGTAAGTGGATATATCTAAATGACAATACCTGTATACCTAAACATTCAAACGCGTCCAAATGGTTGCTGCTTCAAAGCTGCAATGCATAGGCTTGTTTTCTGACTGAAGCAAAAATAAACCTTCTTTGCACAACATCTGATGCATCACATCATAAATTTGCAGTGCTGTGTTCCACGTGTGTAAAGGTGCTGCTGTAATTAACGAGAGCAGCGGAAGCTCTCTGACTCACCACGTGGTGTTGAATCAGACGCTTTGGGAAGATAAAATAATTAGAGCGAAGGAAAAACTGCGGTGCAGAAATATAAGATAGATTATAGGTTTTCATTTGGTAAATTCATCTTTCGATCATCATATTGTCTCCCTGTAAATTACCACAACAATAAGGCCAGTCATTGATGCTAATATCCAAACTGAAATAAAAACATGTGAAGTGTTCTGCTATGTACCGTATGTCTGCCGTCTTTATGGAAAATTAGGTTAATCTTATCTTGAATTAAGCTTTTCAGGAAATTAACCCTGAAAAAAAAGCAAAATACACATTTTTATATTGTATATTGAAGCATAACCGACCAGACAGGTTTTAACTTGTGAGAAAAGGGCTCATTTTAAGACTCCATGGACATAATAATAATTAAAAAAAAAAAACACTCTCCTTAGACATGATAAAACGTTAAAGCTGCTTTTCTAAAATTAAAGCGGCACAATGAAACATGATTCTGATAAAAGAGGTAATCCAGGGCTTGGCCTAGATGACAGCGATGGCACACAAAGCCAGGTGACAGTGAGAAGTCTCACACAAACACACACACACACACACACACACACACACACACACCAGGAGAGAAACAGAGAAGACGCCACTGTGGCTGTCATGAGGGAGTGAAGATGTGTCAAGTGTTCAGCCAGCGTGGAGGAAAAACAAAACAAAAGGAAAGGACTGAATGTGGTCCAAACGCAGAAAATGTTACAGAAACACACATCTGGAGTTTGAACTGGCAGGCGGCAGCACTCCTGGCATTGTGCTCAACACACCCGCACACACCCGACAGTGAAGTGATGCTGCTGACAAATACAGCAGCAAAGGGCACGCCAAGGTGCCAGAAAACTCTTTGACAGCTAGTCTCTTTTTCCTGTGCTGCAAGCCGACTTCCTCAGAATTTCTTCTTGTTAACGCGGTTCAGAGCTGGCTGGTGGGGACTAGCTGAGAATAGCAAAACTGGTTTTCAAATTACCAAAACGAGAGGCGCCAAAGTGACTAGGCCATCGTTTAATTGCTAGCAATGTCGAAGACTTGTGTGGTAATCATTACCCAGATTCTATCCCCCCCAGTCATCCGCCTACCTCATCTGGCTGTCAGACATGTAAGCAGGTGAGTGCACACACCGCAGGAGGCACAAACTATTGATCTGAAAATTGCCTGTTGCAACATTTTTCTTTGAATGTTTCCCACAGCAGTGCGGGTTCTGCATTTAGAAGTCCTTATTCCACAGAGGGAGTCTCTTTTCACCTGTTTGCAGAGAGAACAAAGTTTGAGCACAGGCTCCGGATTGGTTCGGCACTCTGCAGAATTAACCTCTATTTACCACATGCATATAAAAAAAAAGATAAGATAAGATAGGCTTTATTGATCTCACAATGGAGAAATTCACTTGCCACATCGGTTCATACAAGAAGGTGCAGAGTAGTAAACACACACACACACAAGTAATTTCAGAGTTACTTAAATTAGTCTGCAAACTGTGAGGGATTAGTTAAGTTGCTTACTGTGATTCACTGGGAAATAAAGACTATATAGTATAACAAATCAATTAGAAGTGCAGCACAACGCACTTAGTAGATATTCAGTATTCTGTTTAAGAAGCTACATTTTACATCCAAATGTTTCATCAGTCAAGTCGGTGCAGAAGGAAGCCCCCAAAGATAAACAGAGTTATTGATTTGCATTGCTGGAATATTTCTGAAATTCAAATTAAAGAAATGCTAAAGACTTTAAAATTATTTTCGCACTTTCACACCACAGACTCCAGGAGAAAGCCAGCACCATTGCAATGGCCTCTGCACACCCTGGACACATTCTTTTCTCTCCACTTACATCTGGGAAAAGGTTCAGGACTTGAACGACCAAATCACACAGACTACGAAAACATCTTTATCCCAGAGCAGTCAATTCACTCACGCCTAAAATTTAAATAAACCTTTAAGACACCATGTAGCAAATCAGCTTTCAACCTTTTGTGGATTGTGTGTGTGTGTGTATATATCGACTGTCAAATGAGTTTTTCATTGTGTGAAATAATGACAATAAATTATATTGTAGATTCAAGCTTCCTCCTGTCACACGCCAATATGCCCCTGAGCAAGGCACTAATCCCAGGTTGCCTACCAATCTGCATATCACTATGACTGTGTGCACATTTGTGAGTCTGAAAGAGTGAACGTGACTCTAGCGTAAAGCATCTTGAGTGGTTTCTAGAACAAGTGTTACATTTCACTCCATTTATTTACTATTTAAATTTCTCTACATTCATCGAAGGCAAATAATAAAAAAATGCATTAAGAGATGATTGTTTAACAAAATCATTGGTGCTGTAAATATCTGCACCCCTTAATATTCATATAAAATTAAAGCCAGCTTGAAGACTTTTTTTAATACCTACTTGTCAATCAGTGTGATGACACTTTTAATACAAAATTCATTCAAGTTTCCCTTGAGTACAAATATGGCATGACACAGAGACCCCATTTCTCTCAGCTATTCCATACGGGAAAGATAGGAGAACATAGCATAGAACATAGAAGGGCTATTTTTAAGGGAGTTCATACATCTATGCATTCACACTAACCACTACATAATTATCTACAAACCAACCAGGTGTTTGGGAGGCAAATTTCTCCTCTTTGACCACAACAGACAAACATTTTTTTTTAAATGCTACAGTGACTAACTGGTACCATTTGCTTTTTGTCAGATGGCACTAGGATTGAAATTTTCAACAACAGACCCTCCAAGTGGGTTTGGCATGAAACAAAGAGGGGGGAGGGGGCTAAAACGCTGTGTCACTGCTTCTCTTCCAAAAACCTTGAGAAACTGGTTACAGTGCACGGCTCCGGGGATTATTTGAATTAATAAGGATATTTTAAATAAAACTCAGGTGACCTCGACCCTAAAAACAGAAAATTTGGTATTTAATGGGACTTTGAGCAAGATAACGATCTGAGCTGTGTAGTCAAATCAACTGAGAGTGGGTTCACAAAGGACTTTAGCTTTCCTCCATAGCCACCGTCCCCAGGCCTAAATATAACAGAAAAAAAATATTTTGTGAGCGGAACAGAAGAGTGCATTTGAGACGAACCGGGGCTCTGGGCAGCATAAATGCGATTTTACAAACAAAAATGGTCAGATTCCTCTTTCTGTGTGCTCCAAAGTTGTGAAATGTTTTTTTAGAAAAAGTGCTATTCTCCTGGCAAAAGAGAGTTTTGCAAGATAGGGGGAAAAAAGATGAATCAATATTGTTATGGTCTGGCTCAGATTAAATCTTTTATTCTTTCTTCTTTTTTTTTTTTATTGCTGTCCAGGTGCCAAAAAGTGTGAAAGAAGCTGTAACTACTCACCACGCGATTCAAAAAGTGCAATGGCACTGTCTTGGCGTGACTGTGGTGGGAAGTTAGTCAGCTTCCAGCAACAGCTTTAACATCAAATTCAAAAAAAAAAAAAAGAAAAGAAAAAAAAGGTGTCCACAGAGAATTGTTCCAGTCAGCAGCTCACTTCTTACTTACAGCTGTATTTGACAACCCAGCAGCCGGCAAGAAGACCCAGGAGGGTGGAGTAGGTGGTGGGCATTTGTCCTTCTGGCACAACGACATGGCTCACTGGGGGAAGAAAACAAATGTGTACAAAACCAAACTGAAAAGACACACATAAGGGAGCTGCGCTACAAACATAAAATAACAGCTGCCTGTGGTTGACCAGAAAGTGTCAGATTGGGTGCTCAATCCTGAGGTATACAGAAGAAAAAGGAGAACTGAGACCATTAGAGGAATAGCTTACTTTGTCTGTCAGTCAGACAAGGAGACAAAGTTACATCTTTAACATTTATATTACATCTAATCAACATATTCTTTTTGAGCTTGTATGTAACAGACCGATACAAAGAGGTAGGAAAGTGAGGCATGGTTTTCACAATTTTTAGGAAATTTACTTTTTCAAAATTAAAAAAAAGAGAACCCCTGAAATAAAACCCAATCAAACCAGCTGCCTTCAGAAGTCTAGTAAAAAACAAAAACAAAGAGTGAACCCAAGTTTAATTTAATTTAAGTATAAATTTAACTGTTCTGTAAAAGGTCTCAGAAATGTGTTAGAAAACATTAGTGAACAAAAAAAAAAAATCATGATTTAACCAGTTTTAAAGCACGCTCAGGTTAAGTCAAGGCAAGTTTATTTATATAGCACTTTTCTGTAAAAAGATGTGTCAAAGCGCTGTTAAAAATAACTAAGTACCAATCTTTTGACCAATCCATAGAGCACTGGTCAATCCATCTACCCAAAATGAAAAGGGTATGGCACAACTGCAAGCCCAGCAAGAAATGGCTGTCCATCTAAACTAACAGATCTGTCAGGGAGGGCAGCAATCAGAGAAGCAGCCAAGAGCGCCAGCGTATCTCTGGAGGACACGCAGAGGTGGGAGAATCTGTCGACAGCACAAATATTAGGCGAGCACAAATCTGGTGATTATGGAAGAGTGGCAAGAAGAAAGCTCTTGCTGGAGAAAAGCTTAAAAGAAACCTGTTTTTGTGGTTTCCTACAAGCCATGTAGGGGGAACAGAAAGAAGAAGTTGAGAACCCAATATTGACACTTTAAAGCCTGATACAGGCAATTGTGAAGAAACTTCACATTTTAAAAAATAATATTTTTCTGATTGCTTTAAAAAAAATAAAAAGTCAGGCTTTCAAATTTTCTTTGTACTGGAATTGATACATTAGAGCAAAAACAAAAATCTTCATGTTCTCTGCATTTTTTATATAAGGTGTGCAAAATATATTAATTTGTATGTTGTAAATTGTATGTTCAGAAAAATACTGACTTTCTTGAAGAGATAGAGGTCTTAAAAATATTTGTATGAAAAACTATACATTTCTAGTTATGGGGTTACACTCTTACACCTACATAAAAAAAAAAACACCTCAAACTTCCTTGTGAAGGACTAGATATTAGGCAACTACAGCATTGTAATACGGCTGCTAAATACTGCATATGGTTCTACGATTGTTTAGTACCACCATGACCATTTGGATCAAACCACGTTTTCATCACTACTTTAATTATCCATCATCAAAATGTTTTCACCATCTGTTTATCATCTTGGTCACTAAAGCCTAAATACGGTGCAAGTATGAAGGACAATTAAAGTTACCAAAATTAAGTATTGGCAAGCAGAGTTATATATATATAAAAAAAAAAAACCTTGACCAAGTAATTCTTTGGGATTGCAGCAAAATATTTCTGAACTAAACCAAATTAAGCCTGTGGGAAACTGACGCTCACAGACGCTATCCATCTAATCTGAGTGAGCATAAACTATTTTGCAAAGAAGGTAAAAGACAAGTAATAAGGTCTCTCTCTACCTGTGCAGAGATAGTGGAGCAGTAAAGAAGAGTTGAAGCTGTAATTGCACCAAAAGGTTATTTTACATAGAAATGATTTGGGAGGCTTGCATAACTAGGCTTGCCACTTTTTTACATTATGAAGATTTAGAAATATAATATGAAGGCATAACATTAGCAATCATTGGATCTACACAAAGCAAACTACATGTATGGAATATACTGCATTACCTCATTGGTTTCAATATTATACATTTAAAGTTATAGTAAAGATCTAGTGCTGACTAGTACACCGATCCAAAATAAGATAATTAATGGCTTTCTGGCTTAGCCACAATATAAGGTATATTTCTTACAACGTTAATTTGCCACGTTTTCCCATTTGGAGTGGGTGACCAGGGAAACCTACTGTACGCCTGTCAGACTGCTCCTGACAATGAAACAAAAGACAGAGCAGGAGCTTTTGCTATTAAAAGGCAGGAGCACATAATTATAGGTTAATTAAAATTTAAATACGATCTTATTGCCTCTTCATTCAATAAGTGAGCCCAGTTGACAAGTGCAGAACGAACATAATTATATCCCAAGGGTAAAACCCTCTTACATTTTGCATTGAGAATGGAACTGTAGGATTCAGCTTAAAACGTTAAGAAAAAAAAAAAAGTTATATATATATATATATATATATATGTATATCTGAAAGTACAAACAGTCACCCCTGCAGCCAGAAAGGGGAAAACAACAAGAAGCTCTTCTGCTTTTCATTAGCGTGTATTCATCACTCCGACAGCACCTCCAAACATTTTATGAGGAACGATTTCAATTACTTTTGCTCTCTTGTGTTCTTCCAGCCATTACTATGCAACAGCAAAGGAGCTGCTGCATCACAATGATGTATGCGCCACTAAAAGCAGCTGTTTGCTACTGTTGAACCTCCATGAGCGATAATGCTCAGGTACCGACTTGCAGCTTTTACAGTACAAATGGATCTCTGTTTCTTATTAAAGCGTACGGAGCACAGCTCTGCGAGGGGAAAAAATACCATTTGAGATAAAAAAAAAAAAAAAAAGAACACATCTCTAATGTAGACATTTTTCCCCCCTGAAATATTAGAAACTACAGTTTGAGACACTTTTGTGACAACAAATTCAACAAACATGTTTCCAAAATGGGATGCTGCGACAAAAGGGTCCATTTCTGAAAACTCTTGTGTACTTCCAATGCATGTTACATACTCCGTGAAAAACGAGAAATTTGGTCTTGTTCACGAGGTGGCAAGAACAAGAAGAAAGTTTATTTTGGCTCTGACTATTGATGCTTTATGAGAAACCTCAGCTGCCGAACTCCTAGAGAGTCCAGACCGCGGTAGCATGCGTCACACAGGTTGTGAACATTTAGATAGAGTGAAGAAGACTATTTTTAGTATCAGTGAGGTATCATAAAGCCAAATAGAAAAAATTAGAGGAAACGCAGACATGTAAAAACTATGTTTTATGACATGGCACGTCATATCTGCAGCTCATTCAGAGAGCAAGGCGTTCAGCAGATAACAGGAAGGCTGGATGGAGTGGGAGAAATGTTGCCGATTTCTCCTTCTGAGCCTTTAACCTCCGCCTGGAGTGAAAGATTCTGAATTTAGAGACATTCAAGGCCTTTTGGGAATCTCCGAGATACAGGGGTGACTATATTCAGTAGAGAATACACATGGGGGAGGTTGTTTTAGCAATCCTAGCCAAACTGCATTAAAGGTCAATTCAAATAATATAAGGTGACAGTAAAGAAAATGTCAAATTTCAACTGTGTACTGATGTAGTCTGTTTTTAAATATCATTTTCAATACAAGTGGAGTGGCTGTGTCTCATATATATATATATATATATTTTTTTTTTTTTTTTTTTTTTTATTTATTTATTTGGGATAAAGATAGATATTTTCAATGCTGTAAATATTCACTAAAAAAATTATATTAGCAGGAAAAGGCTTTCCAAGAGTTGAAAATATGTCACGAAGATTCTGAAGACACTGCTCTTAACCTTTACAGAATCTATAGTTTATTTCTGCCAATCTTCAGTGAAAAGTTGTTTTTACAACAACAGCAATCTGCAATAAAGAGTTAAAGTTTCAGGTTACCTCCCGAAACACTGGATATGCATGAGCCCTGAGAAGAGTTAGTGTGTAGGACAAAGGAACGTTACCTGGGCCAGAAAAGGCACCAGCGATCCTCCCTCCCAGTAGCACTCCCAGTCTGGCCAGCTGACGCTGCTCTGGTGACGACAGTTTGCTGGCCAGCAGCAGTAGTAAAGTTTGGTCCCTTCTCACGCTCTCACTTGACTAAAACGAGACATGAGGAAGAGGTTGTACAGTCTCTAGGCACTCAATGCAAGAATATCAGCGCTTAAGGGTTGCCAAACTCAAAACGGAAAAAAGGATTATTCACTGTTTTACGAAGACATACCGCAGAGATAGTGGCTGAGGGGCTATGAGATGTATGAGAATTAGCATGGCGGGTTCCTTCTGCAGCTTCCTGGAAAATCTCCAGCATCTCCTGGCTCACTGCATAATCTGCAGGCCGCTTTCCATGCAAATTACTGAAAAGAGAAAATAAATAAATAATAAAAAAAAAAAAAAAATCACAGATAAAGCGTGTCAATGTTTCAAAGAATTCACTCGGTTGTCTATTAATGAGTTTGCGATTATGCAGTCTGGTGAGGATGAAAAAAAACATTGATAAAACACAAATAAAACGAAGCAAAGGGACAAGCAATACTCATACGGTTCAGTGCAACAGGATGCTGCATACCGCAGTTTTATGTCTCATAAAGTTTACCTTCTGATGTTGGCTATAACACTAACCCGCAATAGATTTATTTTGTGGAGATTTGCATTAGGAAAAAAAATTGCATTTCAGAGCTCCTACTTCCTACACACCCACATTGAAATTTCACCCTTTTCCAGGGACTTGTTTTTCTAATCTTCAGCTCCTTTTTGGTCTATTTCATAAATGTAAACACAAAAGTGTAACTATTATTAGAAGCAGATTTATCGGCCAAGATTGTGTGCACGGCCAAGGAATTCGACTTCGGCTTCACGCGCCCAAAGCATCACAGACATCAGGTCGAAATATATAAACTTTAGATAAAATAAAAGCGAAAGAAAAAAGCTTTTGCTTTTTCTAAAAGCTAAACATATTATTTTTTTGTTCTTATTGACCCCACTCGCATTAGGATGTTCCGGCCAAAGATCCTTTTCTCAACATAGGATCAGTAGTGTCCCAACGTGTAACAGTGCTACCAGATCCGAGCTCCTTTATGATCTCTGGCCAAGCAAGACTGTTAAAAAATATATAAAAAAAAGTGATATTTAGAGGAATTTATCTAAAGAAAAAGATCCCTATTGCTGTGAGGATTCAGGACGTATTTTAAGTCTGGTGCACACAGTAACCTTTCCAATACAGTGTGTGTAATGGAGGCTTAAAATCAAATCAAAAGCGCCGGCATGAACAGACACTCAAAAGACGATAAAAATGCAACCCTCTCCTGGTTACAAAGAGGATGTTGAAATGAAGTGTGAGTTTGAGGAAGCTGCCTGAAAGGTCACCTTGAGGAAGCGCAAAGGAGAAAAAAAAAAAAAAAAAAAAAAAAAAAAAAAGGGATGAAGAGAGAGGATGGTAGGAAGAGAGGATACAAATAGAAGAACCGAGCCCAGCAGGTCGTCTCTAAAAGATTAGGCGTCAGCAAAGATAACACCTGGGGGACAATTAATAGGTCCACTGGTCCATAAAATATTTCATTTGGATTCATTCTCCCAGCCGAATACACACACAAATATAAACAAACAGAGAACGTCTCTGACACTTAAACATCTGCATGTACACACACGCTGCTGTACGCATGCGAGGAAGGTATGTAAAAATGTTTAGGGGAAGAAGAAGGAAAAAAAAAAAGTCATGCAAGAGGTAAAGTAATAAAAACTACAGGGATCTTGCTTGACCACAGGAGTGGTTCTAGTGAGCCTGAACTGTAACAATAACAGGACCTCAGGGAGAGATTAGGATAGCTTTAACTTTTAGCAAACCTCCCCAATACCCTTTATATTCATCAAAACGTAGCATTGGGACTATAAACGCATTAATTAGCAGCAGGTGCTTTGATCCACTTTGTTTTAAGTTTTTCTGAGTATTGGTTTAATTTAAAAGGATGCAGAAAGCAAAACTGTGTCATTCCTTTGTGTTCTGTTCATGTTCTGTTCATTTCCGTGCCTTTATCAAAAAGGTGACACGTTGTTTTACCCCTTATTGTTGCAACACTTGGATATTTTTTTCTTTGGATTTTAAGATAGAAAGACCATGAAGTTTTCACTTCTGTTCTCCTGCAAAGATGTACATAGACATTTATTTATTTTTGATTAGACATTCCGTGTAATTTGGCTTTAATTCGCCTTTTGGCACAATGCGATTATATATATATATATATATATATATATATATATATATATATATATATATATATATATATATATATATATATATATATATATATATATATATATATATAATTTCTTTCAAGAAATATTTTTACCATTCAACCTCTAAAATTTAATTTTTTCTTTGTTCCAAAACTCAAGAAGAGATATGAAATTGTATTTAAACAAGGTAGTATAAGCCATCTTTCTTCTCAGTGTCAAATGTTTTGTGGCTCTTGGTGGGGGAACTTTAGGTGCAGGGGAAAAAAATTACAGTTTTAATTTATAAAGATTGATGAGCCATGTTAAACCAGTTTGCATCCTCCACAAAATATCCCTGGCGCCACACTGCTTTATTTCTAAAGCACCTAAAAACCAGCATAGCAGCTGAACAAAGTGTTGTACAAAAACAAAAGTGAGGGAGAATAGGAACAAAAAGGAGCTGTAGGTTAATACATAAGAGCTGTAGAAAGTTTTAAACTAATGTACACACAATATTTTTTTCCTGGTTTCAACATTTAGCATCAATTGCAACAAATTTTAAAGGGACAAACACTTATTTTCTTGGGTTAAAAAAAAAAAAAAAAAAGAACACCAGTACAAACCATAATTGATTGTGTGCATAGCCTTACACAAAAGACCACAGAAATGTAATGGATCATATGATTTTGAATTTAGTCCAAAGTCAAAAGCAGGCATCTACCCATTTCCAGCGGTCTCCCTTTGCTTGCACCATTAGCAATGTTTCAGACTTTGACAGAAAACAATTAGAGTTCAGCACACAGGAGCCAAAACTCCGCGTTCCGCACTTTGGCTTGGCAAGAAAACGAAACTGCAGCAGACAGTATGCTTTATGGAGTATACTTCAAAGATTGGGAACATAATGACACCCACTCTCTGAAAGTTGTCAGACCCGCATCGTCTTGAAGGTGGCCTCAGAGGTTTTCCTTGTAAACAAGCAAAGTTTCTGTTTACACCCGGGATTACTCACCAAAACACATCCTGTGAATGCCTGATGTCGAACAAAGACGCAGAAGACATTTGCCATCTAGTAAAAAACACAAGCTGGGCATAATTTTATCCACTATGCTTAGTTTCCTCTTTGGCGTGATGATGAAATTTTACATTTCTCATCATTTTTGATTGATACGCTGAATCGCTACAGTTGTGAGAAACTACTGCAGGGAATTAAATGTCCGTCATAGGTTATTGCTTGTACACATGCATTCTACTTTAAATGTTCATTAATAAAAGTTAAGAGTAATAAGTCTAGCATGATACCATTATCTAATGGATATGGTTATCTTATTAATGTAAAAGCAAATATCTTATATCTTCTTTTTTAATATATCAAGTAAGTATTTTACAATTACCTCCAACTATTCAGTTACCAACGTTGCTTATTTGTTGCATGACCATGAATTGCATAACTACACAGGTCCAGTTTATTTGCAGTCTGTCTTCATGGCATGAGGGTACTGTAAAAAGCCTTGAGTTGACGATAATTAAAGATTCAAGGCAGCTTGGATTTGGCATTTGGATTCAGCATTTATTGCTGATCACTCAGCCAAATGTCAATTCAAACAGACAGTGTCTCTTCTTCCTACTTATTAATTACATCTGATACTTTAATGACATGGCAATGACCAGTGACAGAAATATTGCATATTGCATGCTAAGCAACAAGATTTTAGTTTTGCTTTGTCTTCACACCCGCTGGTTTGGAATCCAAGGGGGGGTTATATTAAAGGTGCATAGCTACGTTATTTTACTTTTTTTTTTTTTTTTTATATGTCAGTAGCTCACTCTGGTTGCATGCAACCTTTTTATAATAGATTATTGTGTCCTGCTGGCATATTAGTTATTTTGAAGTTTAAGGCTTTGTTTTTGCTCCATTTGTAAGTAAATAAAAGGTTTTCATGTTTATTTTTAATAACATAGGAAAGGTAAACCTGCTGAGGCTCAGATGTGACCGCAGAGTTGATTGATGTGGGTAAATTTTCAGATATGAGGCTCTTCAAGCCGCTCAGTAGATCAGTGTATTTAATGAATAACGGTTGGTCTTCGATCACGCTGAGCTGCTGCTCTACTACAAGGCATTGCAGAGGGTCAGGCTCGGTCCGGCATTATTTACAAGCGATTAATTAATTAAGCAACCGGCATTATGATAGTTCTACCATACTACCAGTAGATGGCGCCACATTTGTTTATATCTGGTCATCGCGCCTGGTGCTGGGGCTATTTTTATCCACAAAAAGAACCATCAAAACATTATCAGGATGGAGGCTTGATGTATTACTTTATTCATCATGATCAAACGGGTTTTGGTCTTTTTATAAGCATATAATGTGGCTATATGCCTTTAAATTAATTAGAGAGTTACATTAATTATCATTTCCCAATTTTATTCCTTATAATCCATAATTTAGGGTCAGTATTTAGGTTCTACAAATTCATCTTTTTAATCTGATAAATACAGAATCTCTTTAAATTTGTGATAAAAATCATTCAATGGAAAATGTTGAATTCATCCTTCAGCCTGAATTTAAAAAGGCTTATTAACTTACTGATTATTTACATCAACAGAGTTCAAAGTCGCGTTTTGAATGCTCCACAGCAATGATTTAGTATAACAATGGAAGAATAGAGGCAAAAGAGTCAAACCTTTCCTATCACGCACACGAGCAATGAGAGAAACCTGCAAAAAAACGCTTCCAGTTCCAGCTTTGTGCCAGTCATCCCATCAGGAGTTGCACCGGCAGATGTCTTTGCGTGGCCATTGTGAATGTGCTACGCAAGGAAGAAGTTTGGATGATGATTACATGCTCCGGGCAGTGACCTGAAAGGCTGTCTGCATCACTGCCTCTTTTGCGTCGCAGTCAAGTAGGAGGTTACAGGAGAGGAATAAAATGTGTGACCATGCATTAAGGAGCCACCAAAGCAATAACAAAAACACAGTGCAGCAAACGATGTAGAAAAAGATGATTGGTAATTACTAAAGAAGGAAAGCGACCCCGATCCGCCAGTCTAGTCGTCACGTTGATTACCTAATGTTCCCTACCTCATTATCAACAATGTTCTGCCCATCTACACTGCTTCCATAAGAATAAGGGTTAGTACAGCATCAGCAGAGTGATAATAAGCATCAGGCTTGCATCTGTCCACCCACGCACATTTCCTCACACCCTGTTCTTAAGCACACATGGGTCAGAGTGGTTTACACAGTGACTGAGAAAAGGCATTTCACCATTTAGGCCCATGTGGGGAGCAGAAACAACATGCTTATAAAGGTAATGTAACAGAATATGGGATACATTCATTTTAATTTGATTAAAATGTTTGATTTTCCCGTGTCAAAGCTTTCCGGTCCCTGCTGTTCGACTCATTTTGTCCCAAAAACATACATCAAAAATGCATTCATTTATATAGATGAAACCGGGCATGGAGCAGCATGACTATAATAACCTTGAGTACAACGACCACTTTGTTATAGTATTATACAAAATATCTAAATTAACAATGTAAAACATGATTGAAATTATTCTATTTAAAAACAGAAATCAGTACTACTGCATCGATATATTGTAAATTATAGGACTGTGCATAAAAATTGATACAAAGATTAATATTGATGTTTTTAACAAACGATTTAATATAGATATTCTGGCTTTCAATAGCGATATACCTCCTAACCTCTAGGGGGTGTTATTACATCGCGCCATTACTGTTCACAGCGAGGAAGTGCAAGTAAGACGAATTTGCAGAATGGCCGACAGGATTTTAGAAGCTCCTTTGTCCCTAAAATCAGGCGTTTGGGCACATTTGTGGTTTCCGTGATACTTTAAATGCATTGAACATTGAATATTGAATGCATTGTTCAGTAAATTGAACATATATATATATATATATAAAGATATTGGAGCCAAATCAAATGAAGCTGAGCTTTATCGAGAATCGGATTGAATCGGCTTATCCTAGATAATACCCAGTTCTAGTAAATTATGTGTTAACATGATATATTTAGAGATATGTTGATACACAGACTTAAGCAAAAATATAGACTAAACCTTCTTTTAGATTTTTTTTTTATTGTATAGCATTTTCCATATTTTCGCCGTTCTGCTAGTTGTGGAGTTACTCAAATAACTATATCTATGTCTAATAACCTTACGGAAATACAGCCCTCTCCAACACTTTCTCAGGCATCTGTTCAAAATTCCCGCTTAAAAATTATTTAAAGCCGTATAAAATACCATGAAGGAAAATAACTTTTTGAAACCCCTGGTATATCTCGATATTGGTACCCAACCTGTGCCCAATCAAGACATATAGACTTAATATTCTATAAAAAAATATATATAATAATAATAATAATAATAATAATAATAATAATAATAATAATAATATGTCGGAAGCTTTGTTTGGTTTCATGTGATTTTGTCTGCTCCAGTCTAATTTGCACATTCACTTGTGGCTTCAACAGAAAAAAAAAATGTCTCAAAGAAGGACTTACCTGTGTGAAACTAACTGTCAGGCACTTGCAATGTAACAGCTTAGTTCAAATTACTGCTGTTAAAAAAATCAAAACGTATTTTCACGTAATTAGCCTAGTTATTCACCTACGCTCCTCCAACACGACTGACAATGTAACCCACTTAATTAAACGGCAACCTTCAAGAAGAAAAGACGTGAAGCAGCTTACAGGACATTCTGTGAGGCACCGAGCTGCAGCAGCAGCTTAACAATGGCCGCGTGTCCATTCCTCACGGCATCATGGAGCGGAGAATCATTTTCATAGCCAGGTGTGTTCAGCAGGGCTCCTCTTGAGAGCAAAACCTCCACAGCAGCCAGGTGGCCCAGATTACAAGCCTCATGCTGAAACAACAGGCAAAAAAAGGCAAAACAGTCATTCTGTGCAACCTGTGCTTACCCCCCTACTGTTATTTTCAAAAAGGCCCTATTAGCATAAATTCTGCACTGAAATTGGTTTGATGTTTTTTTTCCCCTCCATTTTACTGTTCAAAAAAAATAAATGCATGTGCATTGTGAAAACTTTTACTTGCTTCAGAAAAATAAACCTGACAGTCTACCATTCACTATACTACACTAGATTTGTCTTGATCTAATAAGATAAATACAAGACAAACCCAATTATATTAACTTTTTTTTAATTATTAGTTATGTAATTAGAATTATGACAATAATCTTTTTCTGAAACAAACACGACCAAGAATACATTTCCGTTTCATTTGACAAAGGATTCAGTCCAGGCTGAGTTTCTTTTATACACATGTAAAACAGCACAAAAGCCGCATAATATGCAATTTTGCAGCTGACAATGAAAATCATATTGAAAACTGGGAGGAATTAGTCATTGCAATATGATTCTGAATATCAGGACTCAGATCTTGGCTGTGTTTGAAAGATTTACTTCACTGAACGTCATGATGTTAGAACATCTATATCTGAGGAGAAAACATAAAGGATAAGGAAAGTCCATCCAAGTTCACAAATATATAAACTGCATGTTGAGTAACAATGCATGACACCTAAAATATTATAATTCACCACATATTGTATCCAAGCAGTCCTTCTCAACTGTGATTTTGCTATTATATAACGAGATTGTTTTAGCTGTGCAGCTCTAATTACATTTTTGTTTATTGGTTTCTGTATAGCTTTAAATTTAAATCATTTATATGAAAAATAGAATTTACAATATGAGAAAACCAAGCAGATTGACTATTGAGAAGAAATGCATTGTATTACAACAGTTTATCTGGAAAATGAAACTTGCCTTTCATCATTTCCAACCACCCAACTGTTTCCTGTAAAGATGGTCTATTTACAGCTTCTTTTTTCAGCCCAGGCCATCTGTACTAAACAAATGTTTGTTTTCCTCACAGGAATTAAAATGGATTTGTAGAGTGCACATTTGAATCCGTTTCATTTTGTTTGCTTAAGGCTGAACAATCCCAGAAAAGCAGACACTTGCGTTATCTTAGAAGACTAATAGAAGAAGAGTTAGGAAAAGGGGTGCCGAAACTACAGAAGAAGTGGGAAAGACACATCAGGGAGCTCTAGAGACCCGCAGCCCTTCGGCTCAGACAACCTCCAGGAAACATACAAGCAGTTAAACAATACTTCAAGCTCAAAGCATTTCAGAAACACCCCCTGCAAACTATCAGAGAAGTTTGAGCGGAGCCAGCAGTGATATTAAGGGATGTAATAAAGTCAGAGGCAAACACTGACACTTGTTCTCAAGGAGGAAAAAAAAACAAATAAAACAAAAACATGATAACTGAGGGGAACGAATGACAGCCCTTCCAACTTTTTCCCTGTTGAAGCAGAACTCTTAAAAAGCACAGAGCAACATATTTGTAGGCTCACTTTTACGGTTAAAACAACGGCAGCAATAACAGTTAATGTCTAAGGAGTTAAATCTCTGATTTGATGTTATAAACTCATACTGCACCAGCTTTTCTAAAGTCGCCGCAAAATCATTTTTAGCTACATTTCACAGGTTTCTACCAAAGAAAATTGCTTAATAAACATGTCCTAAGGCTTATTTATTCAGGTTGGAACGCAGCAGTCCCTGAACATGAACAGTGTAGAGGATTAGGTGACAACTTGTGCTGAAGAAAAACTTCCTCTGTATTAAACATTTCCTATTATAAACATTGAAAACAGGAAAAAAGAAAAAGGAAAAAAATGACATTGTGTCATGAGTAGACCTGAAACTGGGTCATTCTGGGCTGTTCAGTTTATATGTTTCACACTTTAACCAGCAATCAATTATCCCTACACAAATAGTCACGTGACAAAAAAAATAAATAAAAATATACCCTATGGAAATCTGTGTTTTTCAAATATATTCAGATAAGTGAGTGTTTATCAGTTTCAACAATACAAATTTTATATATATAAATATTAGTAGAGAGAGAAAGCGAGAGCTGGTAGAGAGATTACACTACCAGTCAAAAAGTTTGGACTTAGCTTTGTCATTTAATGGCTTTTTCTTATTTCTATGACTTTTAACATCACAGACACATAGTGAAGACATCAAAACTATGACTCAAAAGTATATAGAAGTATATATCAAACAAAACTGAAATAACTCCAGACATCTTGCATGTTTTAGCTATTGCCTGGAATGGTTTTCCAGCTGTCTTGAATGGAGTTCTCAGAGGTAGCAATAAAAAATAAGAATAATGAGAAGGCGAGTCCAAACTTTCCACTGGTAATTTTGAGAGAGAAATGTGTTTTATGGAGAGAAATACCTCCGTCTCCTGTTCCTGCTGCAGCGAAGCGTCCTCCGCCATGATGTTTCCTAGTTGGCATGAGGGCCTGTTCCCTAGAAGCCTGTGGTTTGGGCTTTATGCTAAACATGTCCGCTACTCTGTTCTCCAAATGATTCAATTTCAGACTCATCTATCAAAAGAACGTCATTCCCTATTCCCGCTTACAGTCCGTGTTTTTTCTCTGGCAAAAGTGTGTCTGGGCTTCATGTTTATTTGCATATCTCTCTACAGAGCTATAAACCTTGATAGATTTCTAGAGACCTACCAGGGGCGTCCAACCGGCATGATCCTTCAGGTTGGGGTCGGCTCCCTGGTCCAGAAGTTCTTTGACAGAATCCACGTCTCCCTGCAGGATAAGTAAAAGAAAACAACAACCCCGAGGTGAGATTCACAGACCTGTAAAGTCCCCCGCCCCCCCAATTTAAAAATCAACAGCTGATGCATGAGAACAAAAGCTCCACAGTTTATCAATCAGCCTCCTCAGAGAGCCATTGATTACCGTGTCTGGGATGCTGGGAGGGATTACAGCCATGTTCACAAGGATTAAAAAAAAAAAAAAAAAAAACAGAATGTGCTTGTCCTATCGCCTTGAGTACTAATTTGGAAAGGATTGATATTTTTTTTTATTATTATTTAACTGTTTCAAAGACCAATTAAAACAAAAAGCACATGTCTGCACCTTCAGTTTATTTTTCAGTGTCATCTCTTTAGGCGATAATAGGTGCAGCGTTATCTTGGATTGTGGTTCCCTCGGCCAAACTTTGGGGAGAGGGGGGAGGGGGGGGGGGGGGTTAGTAATAAATGTGTTCACCTTTATTGCAGCAAGATGAAGAGGGGTCTCTCCCTTGTGGTTCCTCTTCATCACTGCAGGGCTTCCGGGGCTTGGACGCCCGGCAGGCAGCCGAGGACTGCACGAAGCTTTGTCGCGCCTTTCCGGAGACACGAGCGCCGCAGCAGAGGGGCTGCCCTGTGCATCTGCTCTCGCTTTCTTATCGATCCTTCCGCTCGTGGCGCTTGCTAAAGTTAAAGGCTTACTGAAAGGCAAAGACCGGGCGCCTGGCGATTTCCTCCTTTGGCCCGGAGTTGCCGTCCGTCTTTTTGGCGTGGTTTCCAACGGGCAGTTTGCCTTCTCCGTTTTCTTCCTCTTGGGGGGATTCTCTTGGGGCGACATGCCTTTGCCTTTATTGGAATCGTCGTCTGGATCAGGGCCGTTCGTTGACACCACCTCGCTGGATGGGCTCCGACCGTGCTGACTCGACACGTCGACCTCTCCTCCCGAGATACCCTCGTTTATTGTGCCGCTGCTCAAACTGGGCTCACAAACCCGCGAAGCTTCGGTGTGAGGCTCATCGGCGGTGACAGGAGGGCTTAAGAAAGACACCCTTTTACCGGAGCTTCTTGCTCCATCAGCACAAAGCGGCTCGGGTCCAGAGGATGGGTTCTGGTCGTCTGTAATTCCCCATTGCTGGTTTACGGCCACCAGCCTCTTCTTTTTCATATTCTCTTCGGCCTGTTTACGTGTGGTTCTAGGGCGCCCTTGAACCCGCCTGCCAGCGGCCCCTTTCTTTGACCTCTTCTTTGCTTTCCTCTTGACATTATTTGCACTTTGAGAAGGCGAAGAGTCTTGGGAGGACGAAGTGAAATTAAAGACGGAAAGGTCCTGGCTGGGAGGTGCGGGGCCGTTGGACTGAGCTGCGGGCCGTTCTCCGGAGGACTTCTTGTCGGGACCGGTGACCCCTACAGGCTTTTCCACCTTGCAGCGCACCTTTCGACTGCGGGGACTAAACCAGATCCGGAAGTTCTTCTTCTCTTTCAGGGCAGCGGCCTCCGCCTGTGATCTGACCTCGGCAACAGAGGAGTCTGCAAAAAGATTGTTTTCTAAATCAGAGCCGACACACATTTAACAAAACAATAACCCTGTCCTTGTACTGTGGTTGCTACAAATTTTTTAAGTGAATTGCTTTGAGACAGTCTTTTTTTTTCTACCTCTGTAATAACTTTCCTCTAGGCACTCAGAGTAAAAAAAAGAAAAAAGAAAAACACCAACAAGTTCTTACATGGTAACAGAGATCTCAGTAAACTTAAAATATTCACCGACTTTTTGCAGACATTTGACTACATATTTACCATGCCTTGCAAAAGCATTCATAAAAAAAAATTTAAATAAAAAAAAAAAAAACCCACAAGCATCACAGGTTTTTATTGGGGATTTATGCGTTACGCCGACACAAGGCAGCGCTTTAAAGTGGAAGGAAAAGGTGGCGTCAGCATCGCGCTGCAGGGATTCGTTTGTTCAGCAGCAACGGAGAAGCTGGTCAGAGTTGATGGGAAGATGGACAGTGAGAAGTACTGAGCATACCCAGAAGAAGAGCCGTTAAGAGGCAAAGTGCAGCCAGAGCTGCAACGGACCGGTTTACATCAGAGGATATTTATGTGTTGAAAGTGCCTGGTCAAAGTGCAGAGGAAGTTTTTGCTATTTGGGAAAAAGAATGAGCACAGATTTAAGTGGCATTACCCCCGAAAGACCGTAAGCTGCAATCGCAGTGAAATGTAACATGCGAATTGGGACTGCATAATACCAGGAAAACAAGAGATTTGGATATCATTTCTGAATACTGCGATAATGATTACGTTTAATCCAATTTATCTTGTTTCTTTTTTTTCCCCCTTTACAGACACTATAAACTGTGAGGCTTAGCACCTCAAGCATTATACATGAAAGGCATCAAGGGCAGGTAGAGACCGTCTTACATACTGGATATATTACTGGCACGCTGAGTGAGAGTGCATGGCCCTTTCAATATGACATCCAACCAAATATTGTCCCCAAAAATGTATTTTTCTACTGAGATATTGCAAAAATAGTTATTGCAAAGACAACTATGGTTCAATATATTGTGCAGCTCACCTCAAAAGTAGGTACTCTGCACGCCATACTTGATTTTTTTATTTGTTGAAAACATGAATCCCATCCCTTCCACTTGAATCACGCACTACTCCATATTTGTCTATTACACAAAATCCCATTAACAAAGTGAGGTTTGTGGTTGCAATGCACACAAAAAAAAACATGTTAGGGGGGACGAAAACCAACACACGCGGCTGTGCGTGCGCTTACCTAGTCGTTCTGTGGGATTAAGCAGGGACTCCAGGCCGCTGAAGAGCTGTATGACGCTGCTGAGCTGCCTGTTGATTTGGATGTCCTTCACCCACGCAGGGCTGCAACACACCGCGCAGCCATCTCCAGCCCGAGGGCCAGCACAAGACCTGAGCAATAAGGCGTTCTTAGACTGGAGTCCTTCTAACGTTTCAGTATAAAGAAATACAGTTCAGCTATCGATGCACGCTCTTAGTAAACTCAGCCACGAAGAAAGGGAAAGGTTGATAGTTCGTACCAACTACACATCTACAGACATTAGATGTTTTCCCTTAATGTGAACCTCGTACTTTCAGGGCTAAGCAGCGTTTCATTTCAAAAGAAATGCATCAGAGAAAATGAAATAATTTTTCACGTCTAAGTGAGAGGGACTCCCACCGTGGCCGTTTTCGTGCGCCATGGCAGGAAAGGCATCGTGCTTGTTTTAAATACCATTTAGGCATGCCGGCATGCCCCGCAAGTACGCCAGCACGCACGGCTTCACAGTCTTGGCAGTCGCACGCTTAAATGCAACGGGGCAATTGTTATCAGCCGCACCTGTGTTCTGGAAAATAAAAAAACAAATTCCTGCCACGACGCACGCCTGGCCGTAATAGGCATATCACAGCGGAACACCGCGAGCTTACATTACCTGCACAGCATATGCTCACACATCCCCAGACACACTGGCTCCTCCATCAAATTTGAGCTGAGAAACAGACAGAGGATTTATTAGTCCGCGCGGGCTTAACCGTACTGCCACACAAGAAAGTAATTGCAATGCGAGAAGCACTGCAGCAGTAATTAGGTTTTTGATCTTGGCATTTTTTTTGAGAGCATTAAAAAGCCAAATTCCTTAATCACAGAAAATTAGCGGATTTTATACAACCCTCGCTGAAATCACGAAAGGAAACACTAAAAACCAAGGCGATTTGCAGGCACCTCGTGTGGTGTTGTTTATTGCACCTGGTGCATTTCTAACATCTCGCGCTGCTTCCTCTGAAGCTTATCCTGCCTCTGAATTGTTTATTAAAACACATCAGCTTCCAGCAGTGTTTACCCGCTACTGTGAATTATTGTTTGCCCAACATAAAGCTTTATTTATCTTTCTATATAGTGGACATGACAACTCTACGCAGCCCCGTCAGAAAGACAGTATTTTGTGATGTAAAAACCCGAGACCCAGAGAAATCATTTCAGAGCATTTACTACCTTTAACTGTGTCATAACACGTCGGCGGAAACAAAAATAAGCTAAGATCTACCAGGGGGAAAAAAAAGAAAACAAGTAATGTAGGCGTGTAAGAGAGGATACACCTTTAATACTTAAAGGAACTTGATTTGGGCCTGGACTAAACTTTAATAGCTTATTGGTGAAGATTTTAAAATATGCTCTGGGTCATTGTTGAGAAACACTTAGAACCTCTTCATTTAAAGCTTTCTGTCAGAAGCCTGAAGGTTTAGCTCCAACACCTTGACTAACGTCATAGATGAACAAACACAGCCCCAAAGCATGATGCCGCCACAACCGTGTTTCTCTGTGGGCATTGTGTTATGAAAGCGAGTGCATACTTATGTAAACACATTATTCTTATTTTTATTTAAATTTACCCCCTAAAATATTTAAGGGTTCTTTTTCTAATAAGTTGTGATGATCATAGGTCAAAATAAAGATGGAACAAGTTCTTAGATAATTTATCTGTGTTTCAGTTTGTCTTTTTCATCATATAAATAGAATTTTAGCAGGGGTGACTCCACTTTAAATGCCCTGAGTCTTAACATAAAGATACAAAGATTTAATCAGCTAACTGTTATTGCCATAGCTGCCCCCTCTACTGTAGAAGAAAACACGTGGGCGTAGTAAATATGTTTACATCCGTCGAAGGCAATGGCTGGCATCTAAAACGCTTCATCAGCCTGTTATTTTTACTCGACCCAACAGAGAAAGTAATCCTCCGTATGAAACAACTGCTTATGATGTGTTTTTTGTCGCTTCTTAGGGCAGTTTGTCAGACCTGTAAACGGATCGGATTCACACCGACTCACCATTTGGAGCAAAGCAACAGTCGACGGAAGTTAGCGACCGCCTCTTTAGTCTTCTTCCAGTCACCTGCCTGCAGAGGTGCATTGTCATCCATTTTTCGCTTTAAATCTTTATCTCACTCGTTTTCTGACTTTTGTTGCTCTAACCCTGCCTCCAACACTGAACCGCAAAACAAACGGAATTACTTCCTGGTTCTTTGCATCTCCCGCCAATTATTTACGGAAGTGATTCAGGGGGCGTAGCGGTTACGTCACTGTGCGTCAGCACTCCCGGACAGTTAAATGGGCGTCTCCATCAAATCCATCTTTCCTATATATATATATATATATATATATATATATATATATATATATATATATATATATATATATATATATATATATATATATATATATATATATATATACACATTTCACATACTCACCCCCACATCATTGGTGTATCACTTAACTAAGGCACTGATCCAAGTTATTTTAAAAACATCCATTTGTATTTTTCCTGTTTCTTTTTTTCTCTTTCTTCACATATTCTTAATCAAATCATACAGCAAAGATTTAAGGAAATTTTGAAACCAACAAAGCAAAGGGAAATGGTTCTGGAGTAGACTGGAATTTATATATATATATATATATATATATATATATATATATATATATGGGGATATTTTTCTTGGATTACATGTGCTAGATGAAGCTGCCTCCATAAAATACAATAAATACACATTAAATATACATAGTGCACAATTACGCCAGCATAAATGCATAAAATACTACAAATACTACTGCAAGTTTCAATCCAAACAAGGTTTAAAAAAAAAATAAATTCCTGCAGACCTGCTGTAGCTTCTGCTGAAAGGATTACCGGGAAGAAAGAATTATGAGCTCAACCAGTTAGCCAAACGTGCATGCATTGGTACGCAGTGCAGCCTACCTGACGGTAGACTTAAAATAATCCAGTCAATATGGTTTACAAATGAGCCAGACTGAGTAAAAAATAAATAAGAAACAAAATGCTCAACAACTGAACAACTTTCCAGACATATTTTCTATCAGAAAAATCTCCAAGTTCCCAGTAAGTCTGAAAATTAAACAATGCATAAAGATTGCATTTCATGATGTTTGCTGGAGAAGACTTGAAGGCTTGTGGATTATTTATCATCATCAAGCCTTCGGCACTGCAATAAAGACGGACACAGTTCTATTGTGGAAATAATTTCAAGGGCTCAGCTGGATAAAACCACTGTGGGTGAACACTTTGTTTGCTGAATCCAAACGATTTGAGATCTGAAAGCAACAGTGCAATCTCAGAGCCCACACTCAAATCAGATACACTGAGGCAAAGCAAAGAAAAATCTGACAGTTTAAAATAACACATTGAATACATTGGGATTTATTTTGGCTAAACTTGGAGGAATATAGTTTTCTTCAGGACAAACGTCACTGGAGTACAATTTCTCACCAGGACACAGCTCATGAGCCGTCATCCGTAATGGTGTCTGGATGCATACCTGTATGAGGCTTAGGTAACGTTCTATTTCTGAACACACAAGTGATGCAGAACAATAACAGAACTGGGCTAATATGTGCTGCCATCCAGATGACACACTTTTACCCAGGAAGGCTTAAGCGGATGTTTGCAAAAGGATGGAAAATGAACCTGATGTTGGACACATTACAACAGCAGTCCTTGTAATGAGAGTCTAAGCTTTTATTCATTTTATAACTGGTGCTTTCCAGGTAAACACTGGGTCTGAATATTTCCAGAGCAGTGCATTCTGTTTATATTCACAGTATGTGGGACATGGGCTTGTAAACAATCAGTGCTATGACCGAGAGCAATATATTGCAAGGGCTGGTGGAAACATTTCTGTGCATACATATGAAGAAGATACACACGCTCTGACAACAGTATCTTCCTTTTTCTTCAGAAAACTCCCTCCATCCTGTTTTGTTATTCGTAGTTTTTAAGTTGTTTGTTGTTAATGTGCTTTTTGTTTTTGTCTTCATAATTTTTGTTTAGCGAAAATGGATTAACGCTTAATGGTTTTACTGTGGATGTTGTTTTTTTTGACAGGTGAAAGAACCTTTATTGAACAGCCTACAACTACAGTGCCTTGCAGAAGTAGCTGCATTGCTTGACCTCTTTTTTAGGGTAGTTTTTTAGTTAGTATGTAGTTATCAAATTGTTCTAGAAATTAAAGTCTGAAAAGTGTGGCCCGCATTTCTTTTACCCTTCCCTAAATCACTACAAAGTGGATCAAATCTTGGCCATTCCAACACATGCTATTCTACAAGCTAAACAATTCCATTGTACCTCCGGATCTATGTTTGTTTTGCTCGAAGGTGAATCTCAACTCCAATAACATGATGCCGCTCTCACTATGATGCACTGTGGAGAACAACGGATTTTACTTGTCGGATAAAAAGTGACGTTTTGGTCTATGTGACTAGAGCAACTACGCTCACTTGTGGGAAGTGTCTCCAACGTTGCCTCGTTGGAAACAGCAAATGGGGCTTTGAATGGCTTTCTTCTTGCCAGCTTTACATCAAGGCCAGGTTTGTGGAGCGCAGTGAAGCAACTGGTCCTGTCATCAGGTTCTCCCACCTGATCTGTGAATCTCTCCAACTCTTTCAGAGTTACTACGGACTTCTTGGCTGCGTCTGTGATTAATAGCTTCCCTGCCCAGCCAACAGTTTAGGTGGACAGGCATCTCTTTGTAGGTTTGTTGTTATACTCTCTCCATTATTGAAAAGAACATTTTGTAGATCACTGTTGGACTGAATTATGAAAAGCTTAGGGTGTTATTTTTTTGTAACCTAACCATGGTTTTAAAGTCTCCACAACTTTGTTCTTTCGTCTTAATGATTCTATCTGGGTAACTAATGTTCTCTAATAAACTTATAAAGCGTTCAACTAACACCTGAGAAAACCTTAAGGTGAAATTATACACAGGTGAGCCATGTTTACTAATACCTGAGTTCTAAAAGCAGTTTGTTGCACTGGATTTCTTTTTACTTTTTTTATTTAATTTGTCACAGTTAAGGGGAGCCAATTTATATTTATTTATGTTTTTTAGATTTATTTGTAAAACTATATATTAGAGTTATTAATTCATAGTTATTTGGTAGTTTGTATTGGTTATCACATAAAATTCAGATAAAATACATAAAGGTTTGTGATTGCAACTTGACACGTGTGAAATAGTTCAATGGGTATGAATCACTTTGCAAGGCATTGCATATTACACCCAAGCAACAGCGAATAACAGGATTGTAATTAGATGCAGAGGTAAACATATGTCAACCTAATGGACAAAACTAATGCATCGCAATGTAGAAGCAGAAGAAAAGATAACATTTATTGCAGCGGCAGTTGAAAAATAGATTTATTTTGATTACAAAAAGAGAGTCAATACATTTAAGAATACGGTTAGATTGTCCAAATGCTGTAGAGACTATTAAATACTCAGCACAGCCGTTCCAATAATGATAGACATCCTTAGAGGGCTGTTAAGGAGAAGAAGAAACTGCATATTGAGTGTTGAGTACAGATATTTTACAGTTTCACCTAGGACTTACAATTAGATGTACTCGCTTTAAAAAATCTGATTATGAGTTAGACTAATTAGGACATACAATCAAAGCATGCCCCCTTTATGGTCAGCTGAAGATAATATTGAGGAATGTTGATGTTTTTGAAAATAATTTCAACTAGCCCAACCAGAAAGAAAACAATAACATTTCATAAATATTGAGATCTGGTGAATCAAAAGGAAAAACAAAAAAAACAGTAAAACAACACAAGATCAATTTATCAACTTCATTTGTTCGTTTGTGCAAAGTAATGTTTTTAGAAAATATTCTATTTTGGTAAAACTAAAAATGTAATTTACCCCTGACTTAATCAGTTCTTTAAGAAAAAAATATTGGGTTCATTTTACACATACCCTCTACATGTATATTTAAAATGGGTAATTGCACTTTCTCTCATTCCAACTAGTCAGCTTTATGCTTCTACATCCTTAATGGAGTTCAGGTCTTCAACGCTGTCTTCACTGTGAATTGGTATGGTTTCCATGCCAATATTTCCCAGGGCAAAATTGATGAAGACCTGTGGAGGATCAGTAATATTGTAAGATGGAAGGCAAAGTAAAAAGTAATAATTTCCTCTGAAGAAAACTGTAATATTTAGCTTATCGTCTGGTCAGCTTCTCGGCCCAACCCCCTCCCTTTCTTCCATTTATGGTGTCTTCCAATCCCAGAGCCCCAAAGGGTTTACAGTTGCTGAAGAATATCAGCTTTGGCTGCATATAAAGCTCATGGATTCTCTCCCAAACTCATATTCCATTTATTTTCCCTCAGGCATACCCTCTGTCAGTTTTCCTCTGCCTCTTTTAAACTTTCTCTGCTCTGTCTTTCACTCCCACTCAGCTTTCTTCTGTCCCTGCTTCCCTTACCACCCTCTCGCTCTTTCTCTCATCTCATGTCCCTTTTTTCTGTCTCTTGCTACCCTCTCCCCAACCCTACAAAGCCACACAGTACTCTCTCTCTCACACTCTCTCTCAGTCCCTCTCTCTCTTTTGTTTCTCTCTCTCAGTCCCTCTGTCTCTTTTGTTTCTCTCTCTCTCTCTCTCATGGTTTATGTCCTGTCTCTTTTTCCTCACCTCATCCAGTGTGGTCTGGCTCACAGAGAAGTGTTTGATCTGCAGACCATGCTTGTTGGACTCGAGCTGGCTGAAGATGTCAGCAACCCCTCCAGGAGCGTTTGGGATGTGGTATTCCACCATGGCAGAGTGCTGGTCCTGTGTGTGGAGAAGGAAAGCAGACGTTATATGTTAAAAGTTGGTGAAAGCATAAACATCCCCGTGAAACCGAACTTGGGGTACAAACGCTGAACATTAGAGGTGTAAAAATAGGAGAAAGAAAAAAAGGTCTATGGTTGTGAAACCTATACAGACATTTGCTTGGGGAGTAAATCGACCATCTTTGATAGCCGATGTACAGCAAGCTATACACAAGCCGGGCTTCAAGAATAAACCTGGAGCATTTTTATTCACACATTTTTAGCTGAACAAATATCAAGCATGTTGAAAAATGCCTACATACATATGTCAGTTAATATACATATCCTAGTTAATGTGTTATCTACTGTAGGTAACTCTTGTGGCATCTTCATTTAGAATAAATCCACATTAGCTTGCGCCCAAGGCTAACAAGCTAGCAAATTCACTGATGGCTACTTTGAGAGCGGCCAAGACCAAAGTGCTCTTAAACATCTTAAAACAGCTGCAGTCTCAAAAACGTTATAGTGGTTTATGCAAACACTTTTTAAAAATAAACTTTTAAACCATTGTCATGTTTGAGCTGAATAGTTATATGCAGTCAGAGCATCAAAGTAGGCTAATCTGTTTGTTTTTTTAAACAGGAAATAGCAGTTAGAGGTGAGTAACCTAACTTACAGAAAGATTTTCTGCTCAACTAACTCATGTAAAAAGCAAAAAATATGTTTCTGGTCTAAGATAATGCTATTTTTGTTGATTTGTATACTGCTTTGCTTTTCTGTCTGATGGTTATTTTGACCTCAAACTCTTTATATGTACCATTCTCACACAAGAAGATCGTTTGGTGCCGCACCTCATTCAATCTCGGTTTTCTGTTAAATAATCATTGACTTCTGGTTAAATGAGGATAGGGATTTGAAGGGTCATAAAGTAGCATTTGCATGAAGCGCTGACTTTGTCCGACTTGATTTTCATCCGCTTCTGGATCACAGACCTGCTAACCTGGGTTCATGCCGAGTGAAGATGCCAAGAGAGCTAAACACTGCACGCATGT
Source organism: Fundulus heteroclitus (assembly GCF_011125445.2). Taxonomy (NCBI): domain Eukaryota; kingdom Metazoa; phylum Chordata; class Actinopteri; order Cyprinodontiformes; family Fundulidae; genus Fundulus; species Fundulus heteroclitus. Next base: position 31,229,655 of record NC_046367.1, on the reverse strand, counting down.
CTTTTAATCATTATTTAAGAGTTTAAATGTCTACTAATCGATGTAGTAATGTTAAGAGTGCTTTAGGGCTGCATGTAATTTAAGGTGCAGCAACATACTGGACTTACCACTATGTATAAAATGCGTTTAGAAGGAAAAACACCAGCCATCAGTAAGTATTTAGTGGCCGAGGAGCTACAAATATCCGTCAGGAGCTTGTGAAGTCTTAAACACAATCAGAAGCAGCAAAGTCTAAACCCACATCCATAATTATGGTGCTTTGTGTTTTCTTGGTGTGGATGTAAGCAACAGATTGTCGACACTTCAGTGAAAGAAGAATGTCAGAATGTGTTGTCAGACTACTAGAAGATGAAAAAAAAAAGACTGCCGCCGGCTTCATACAGTGACCATGCCATGTAATTACACTGATGCTGCCAGACATTTTAACACTTCTTCCGTCCATGTTTATGTCGGTATGTTATTGTAAAGGTGCTTAATTTATGTAGTCCAAAACACTGCCTGTGTATTTACTAGCAAATTATGGATGATTGGTGCTTTTAGTTCTACTATTTTTTTTTACACAGAAATGGGAAGTTTTATTGATTTCAGAGGTTATTATGTTAACCTCCCCCATGTTACCTCTGACCGAAGAAAGATGAACAACTTTGTGTTTATTTTCTAGAGTACAGTTTACTACAGCAATCTTCTCTTTCCTATCAACATCATTTAAATGAAAACGAATGCCTTCTTGGAATTTTGGGTGAAACAGAAACAAAATGTTGTTTTTAAAGAACTAAAATTAACTCGGTAAGTTGTTTTTTTTTGTAGCATTAGGTGGAACATGTTTGCATGAAATTGTGACAATGAATTGATGAATGATAATATTTTGAAATAATCTAGAAAAGAAAAACAGTATCAGTGACCCAATCCTATAAGATTAAACTGCACTTGTACTACAACTTTTAACACAATTAAACACTTTAGTAACAACTACAACATTTTACCCAACCTTTAAAGGAGCTAAAATTTCAAATGAAGCGTTTCGGTTCAATGTGTGTCAATAAGGGAAAGGAAGGGAGAGAGCTTCCTAAAAGATTCATACGGTACTATATTTCATGACCACAGTATTTCTGGTGCTTTCCTTGGCGATGGATATAATTAAATGCCTCACTACATTTATTGCAGCATACTATAGTCTTTCAACTTAACTCCACTAAGTGCTTTTGACTCCTTTGAAGAGTTGATAAAGCTCACCTTGAGATATGTGGAGGGGAATCTGCGCTGCATGAAAGCAGTGATTGCCTCGGCGTCGCACGAGGGCTCGGCCAAGTACATCTTCACAGTGAACCCGCTGCCAAACCTGCACAAAGGAGATTTTATAAACAAAGTACTGTTATTATGCGTCTGTAGGGTGGTAAAGGTGTGGGTGGGGAGGAGAGCGAGGGTGGGTTGAAGGATGAGTAGAGGTCACTAACCTGTTCTTGATGTGCTGCAGGGAGCCCAGGCATCGGAACTGACCTTTCACCATGATGGCAAGACGGCTGCAGAGCGCCTCACACTCCTCCATGCTGAGATCCGGAGACAAGGGGAGAAAGATAAAAGGTCATGCAAGGACCATTCAAACTTAGAATAATTAGTCTGCAATGTTAACATTGCAGGATATTTCATCTGCAGAACACAAAAAAAGAGGGAAAACCAGAAAGCATATACTACTACAATGCTATCCAACTTGTTACTACAATCGGTGTCTTTTTATCTTTACTCCTAGATAACAAGCTGTGATGAGAATATCACCTAAAATGTTGCATTATTCTCCATCTATTTCTTACCTGTGAGAGGTGAGAACCACAGCACACTTGCCCTTCACTTCTTCTGAGATTATCTTCCATAGATGACGCTTGGTGCGTGGGTCCATGCCAGAGCTGGGCTCATCCTGTGAAGACAAAATAAGTCAGTGAAGAACAGGAGGGCCTTGATATTAGTCTTAGAGACCGGAATCAACCCAGTTTCCCCTTGATTGGCCTTCACCGCGGACGGAAACAACAACAAAAAAATCCACTTTTCTCCGATCAGTGAATGTACCACACCTAACCACTACCAGGTTGTGATAACAGCGCTCTATGGTGTTGAAATCGTCAGTGAGGTGAAACGTTAATCTTGTGTCAGTGGGGTAGATAAAGCTAAGGGATGTAAAAAAAAAAAAAGCTATTTAAAAGTAAACTGTATTTTTGAACACATTGATATGTCTGTATCTCATTCAGGATTGGAGAGAGCAAAACTTTCTACAGAAAACTGTAAGGCTGACCAAGTATAGCAAATTGCTCCGTTTTATTCTTTTAATCTTTCATCTTTTGTCTATTATGAATGCACTGGATTTAGATGCAGTAGCCTTTTTTGAAATCTCACAGGAAAGGTAAGGATCAAAATTCTCATGGAAATTCACGTGGACATTTCTGTTCTAACAAAGATGTCCATGCTAACCGTGCTAATCGCTTGAATATGATATTAAAGACGTTTTAAAATGTCAAGTCTGCATTCATTTTGTCTTCGTTTTAAAATATTAGTGAGACCTTGTTTTACAGACAGACCTCTGCCATACATACATTGGGATTTTGACTCGGTTTTTAATGTAGATAATTAATTACCATTCATATCAGGAAGGCAAGAAAAACATACTTCATAAACCTTCTGATATCATAGTAACTGCAATTGGCTAATGTTGCATTGGCTGGTCAAAACTTCACAAAGACCTGGGCTCTATAATTGGCCACACGGTTTTGATTGGTGCATCTCTGAACCATATAGTCCCATTAAGACATGACAAGCAGCCTGCTAACAGAAGCAGCATTGGAACAGCAGAAAGCGGAGGAATGGATGCAGTTTACAAAATGTTGATCTACTTATGGTTACAAAGAATAGAAAGATATAGAGGGACAGAAAGAAAGATTTAATAGAGAAATAAGGAAGAAACCCAATCTGAAGCTACAGGGAAGACGCTGCTGCATAAATTGGAGAGGCAGAGTAATTACCCATATGAGAGCCATTCAAATTAGGGATCAGTTTCTGCTGTACATCAAAGATTATTCAAAAAGATGAACAACTGGCTTAATATTTTCTTTCTGGTGACCACTGAGGGAAACAGTTAGCCAGGTGGAGCTGTATAGACAGGTGTGTCCTCCTCACCAGGAGCAGGATTTGCGGATGTCCGATGAGAGCCAGAGCAGTGGAGAGCTTTCTCCGGGTTCCACAGCTGTACCCGTCAGTAATGATGTTTCTGTGGTAATTCAGCTCCAGCCTCTTCAGAAGGTAGTTCACCACCTAGAAAGGAAGCATGTTGGGGATTAGATTGGGGATGAGCAGGATAGATAGTGCTATAGATTTGTCCTCTACATGTTTATTTTTGAAATATGATGCTGGAATATGATGTTTTTGTGATCATTTAATGGTTTTCAAAGGGATTAATGACTGAAAATTACAATAGTTAAATTCATGTACCAGTAAAATTGTGGTTAGAGGTTTACACACACTTTTTATTAGCATGAATGTAATTTGAATTTGGAGCTTTTAATGATGCACTTCAACTGTTATATTTCCCCATGCGGAATGATTAGAAAACTGACAGCTGCAAGAATTACTTTTTAAAATAACTGAGCGCACATGTTTGAATTTATTGTGGATTTTCTCTATTCCTTTTTGCCACTAGTGGCAGATGATGGCTTTTACCCCGCCATGCTTCATCATTGGTTTTGAAATGCTAGCCCTAGCACATCCAAACATTGTTTTGGTTGTGGTCTTTGTCTCCTTTAAATACACAGGGGACGTTTGAAGTGCTGTTTCAAATTGTAGTCATGCCTAAAAATGACAGTTTTGGAGAAGCACCATCTCACTCCATGTCTATTTCCAATTTATAACGGTCTTGATAATTGTTGGTCTTGTAAATATGTTTTCTGGGTTGTTTCCGAACATTCTGACCCATTTCCTTTCATCAAAAGTGGGCAATCTTTTTCCATTTAGTTAAAACCTGGTTATAGTTATGGGTTCCAACCTTAAGAGAACACCAAACACAAATAAAAAAATATGTCTAAGATGATTCCTTGAGCTTCTGACCCCAGTTTGTTGAAAATTTATTGGAAATGGTTTAAAACTGCCTTCATGCCAGGAAACCAATCGATTGAAATGAGCTCTAGTATTTATGATAAGAAGAACGAACAAAGATCCAGCCAAGAGTTACTCCAGAATCTTGATGGATCACTCCAAAAGCTGTGTGGTTTTGCTGCAACTTTTTGACATATTTATCCAAGAGCAAATACAAAAGCCTTTATGTATAATTTTGACACTGCCTGGATTAGAGAAAATCCAAAATAATTAAACAAATTTGTACAAGAAACGCTGTATTTGGGTGATTGGAAGAGGTCATTAATATAATCAATCCACCTCGGAAAAATTTACATTTTAAATGTATCAAGAAATCCTGACATTAACATTTCACGGCAAGATTGGGGTGTATGTAAACTTCTGACTGAACCTGTATGTTATTTCCAACAAGGCAAAGTAAAACCCTAATGGTTAATCAAAGCAGAACTAAACCAACTAATAGGAAGTTGATTTCCCATCCATTTAATCCACCAAATAGATGCTCTCAGCGGAGGTCCAAAAAGCCACTTCTGCTTTGAGAATATACACAGCAGGGGAACGTGGATTTACAAGGACAACGGGCAAAGAGTGGCCTGCTCCTCGCTGGGAACTTGATATTAATGGTCTTACAGTAATTGCCTTCTCCTATTCTGTCTACTACAGCAACACAGTAAATTACAGAAGGTGTCTATCAGCTCCAGTCGCATGCATATTTAATATTGTTTGCACAACAATGATGACATTACATGGTGACTTTACTCTATCTAAAACCGCCCGCAGTCCTGAGGCAGCAAGAACTGATGCAGTATAATCCATTTGGTGCATGTCAGTAGATTTTGGCAACAAAGCAGACTGATGCCTAACGTTCACGGACAGTTAGAAAATGTCTATAACTGTTCGTTATCAATCACACAGTACTGTGAGCTCTAATACCAGTTTGCTGTGAAAAAGCTTGAGGTCATTTCCAATTAAACTATGGCTTTTCCCCTCCTATCAGCTGGTGAGATGAGAAAGCAGATCGATGAAGCAAGCAAATGCAATAGATACCTCTATTGCATTTGCTTGGATTTTCCTTTGTAAGAGGATTTCAGCTTCAGCGGTTGGTTTTTCTGCGTGATTCACTGATCCGGGTAGTTAAACAATTGTCCACACAATTAAATAGTTAAGAAAACCACTCAGTATCCAGTCCCCAAATCTGTACGACCAGCACCCACAGTGCATTACATTCCTGCCAGATTCAGATCAAAATATGTTGTGTTTTCATGTTCTCTCATAAAAGCTGCTCTCCAACACCTTTGATGTAACAGCTCATTAAGCCGACAAAACCATGTCAATGTGAAATGACCCCATTAAGGTTTGTCTCATTATCCACAGCAAGAGGACTGTCAGTGGGAGACATCATAGGAGAAATTCTATATATAACTTCATCTCGGTGAATTAGGTTGACATCGACGTTTCAGCTATTACAACCATTGTTGTCATTAGTCTGATCAGACGGCAAAGGGCTTAGGACAACGGCAGCGATGGTGATTAGTGTCAGACATGTATTTCTGCGCTTCATTGTCTCTCTGTGTCTTTGTGTGTCTGAGTATACTTGCTGATGTTGTCTCTGGTTCTGTTGATAACATGACTGAGAGTGTCAGAGACAATCAACGTTGTTTTTTTTCTCCCTTAGTTTCTGTGGAAAATGAAGTGGGGTGGAAGAGAAAGGGAGGCAGATTTCTTTCTTCGTATAATCCAGATTTGTCATGACAACTGCCGCGCCAGCTGTCAGTGCTTATAAGAAACGAAAGTATGTTTCAGCAGACTACCAAAAGTCCAAAAAAAAGCCGTAAACATAGCTTGCGTTTTGTGCGAAGGGGGATTTTTTTGGCCTCTTTTGTCTTTGATCTGTGACAGCGTCCCAGAATGTCACCTCAGTCGACCATAGCTGGGTGAATGTTAGCTTTCAGAGATTTGTTGCTTTGTTCTCTGAGCTAATGAAATCACGGTGAGGTCGCAGAGGGATGTGATTGCTCCGTATGGTCAGCGAGGTGGGCTATAAAAACATCAATGGGTTCGGAAAGCATGAGTCATGAAACATGACTGAATGAATCTCTCTTTTACCCTGACTTGATGACAACGCTAATTTCCACTGAACTCATAGCCCCTTCAGTTAAATGAAACAGATTCTCAGCTGCATTTTGGCAAGTCCGTGAAAGCAAGCCACACCGTTACCAAGTCTATCCACTCTAAATACCATGGAAACAAAAAATATTGACTTGTTTCTTTTTTGCATTAATCAGACGAAAAGATTGCATTGTCTGCTCACTCTACACTGCAGATATTTCATCTCCTATAGAAGAAAAAAAAATAGATTTTAGGTGATATTTCATCATTAGGTGATATTTCATCATGAGACAGCACCAGGCAGGCTAGGGCCAGTACGCGATTCTCACTATATGATAACCTTTAGAAAAAAAATACAACAATTTCAAGGTGTTTACACAAACATTTCAAACAAAAATCGATACCATGGTCTATAATTGCTTGACTGCTTGAGATAGGCACCGGAATTTTTCCTGTTTTGATTTTTTTTGCTGAATGTAAATCTTCTAAACAAACGCACCGTAGATTACACAAAGCCTGTCGGCGTAGTTGTGCATTATTTTTGCGGCGAACTAAATGTTTCAATGTTAGTCCATGTGAAGTGTGAAAATCATGGAAATATATACAGAGCCTACAGAAGAGAACAGGAAAGCCTGAATTATTCAAGAAAATTACCCTAAATATATGTTTGTTAAATTTGCTTTGTTGTACAACAATCAGAGTAGAAAAGGACCCAAAATATTAAAAAATTAATCCTTGATTCTTGATCCATGACTGCTTAATTTTATGCATGAGAGTGCACTCCATTAGGATCTAGCAATGCACCCACCATATCGGAGGTTGATCAGAAGAAAACACAAGATTAGCACAAAAAGGCAAGGAGCATACAGGTTGTCAGAAAGACAAAGATTACTTGCTTTATATGCAAAATGTTTTCAAAGCTCCCTCTAAACTCCATTTTCGTTTTGTTCCGCTGCTAATTTCTCTCACGTTGGCAGCAGTGACAGACAGGCACACTGAGTAATTACCACAGAAGCAAGATTGATTAGTTCTCTCAAAGATAAATGAGAAGAATGGGGATAAAGTGACACATCTAATAAGATCCAACCACCATCAATATATCATTTAAAACACAAATTTGCAACGATACAACAACAACAACAAAAAAAGAAGCTTCTGCATTGATGAAAACTTCAGTCTTCAACGCTGAAGTTTGGATGCCTTGCCAAGATGACAACAAAAGCTCTTCCATTTCGCCGCAGACTGTGGGCTTTCAACACACATCACACGCTCTGATTAAGTATGCATGGAAGCCACAGCTTCTTGTCTTGCAGAGAGAGTGCACCTTGGAATATATGTATCAGATCCTGTGTCGTTTTGCATATGATGTTGTCACTAGCCAAAGCTTTGAAAGACAGCTCTTGCTTACCCCAGCTATCTCCCTCTTTGAGATGCCACGAATGCGAGCATAGAAGTACAAATGTTCTTCTCCAGTGAGCAGATCGTCAAGTGCATCCACCTGGGGACAGTAGCCAATGTTGATTCCCTTGTCACGGCACTCCATGATGTCTACCAGGCGCCTGGGGGGAGAAACAAAATACATGGAAAAACTGAAATATTCTTTTGAAGTGCATGAAAGATTAGTTTCTCTCTGACACATACTTGATAACTTGATAATGTTATGTAAGCATCTAAAATATATTTGAGACCTCAAATAAATAATGTAAAAAAAACGACTCTCCAAACATTTACCCACATCACTGTACAACTTACCCTTCCCGGTCCCTGATCTGTGCGGAACCAACAGTGGGGCTCACATCTCCAGTCAGCATCTTGAAGGTGGTGGTCTTTCCTGCTCCGTTCACTCCCAGGAGGCCAAAGCACTGAAAGGCAAAGTCTCTACTTAGGAACGCAAATACTTTTTGATAAAGCAGTGAGATGAAGTTGATGTCCATGCACGTTTTCAGCTCTTCAGTCCACTACAATGTAGTGCAGACATAGGAGGTGAGCAGGGTTTGAGGAAGTTGTTCCTTCCCACTGTCGCCACATGCTTGCTCAAATGAATAGGGTTTCTTAGACAGACACCTATCTACCCAGTTAGCAATATTAACCAAGTTTGACCGCCTGCCTTAACTGATAGGTTGTTTGGTCCTGAACCTCAAATTATCACTTTTAAATGATTTGACAGTAAATGTCAGTTGGTGCAAAAACTTCACAAAAGCAACCAACTGCTTCCAAACTTGTTTATTAGTATAGGATTATAAAATATATGATTTAATTACATTTCAAACACTAAACTCGATTTAAATCGTTTACAGTGAAGTGCACGAGAGCTTAACTCTTCAGAAAATAACATGTGGACTGTGCTTTGTTTGGATAATTACAGAGATTTGTTTGTGCCGGCACAGGTTGGTAATTAAGCCTACAATGACCGTTTCATTGTCACGCAGCCTTTGATTAGATTGCATTGTATTATTAATTTGTGTTTTTGTTTCTGAGTTCTCACCTCTCCAGCAGGGATGCCCACAGACAGCTTCTTGACAGCAGGCACCTTCCTACTGAGATGTCGATAGACCTTAGTGAGCTGGTTGATCTGCAGCATGTCTGAGCTGGCTGCTCCACTGGCCACCCGGAGATGCTCTGTTGCCACATCCTCATCCTCTTCTTCCAGCGTATCCGGAGGCAGGGTCTGTCTCACGAAAAGTAGATTTCTACAAGGAGAGAGGTATTTTTAAATATATTAGCTCTAAGTTACTGAAGTGGAGAAAGTTTTTTTTTAAATCAAAATGTTGCAGTTTTTCCACTCTTAAAGTTACTTTACATCCATATGTTTCATATCCAAGCTAATAACTCCAAAAATCCATTCCTTAAAACAACAACCTGTGCATTTGGTGTTGAATTTCAAGGCATAAGATGAGTGCAAAATGCCTTAGTGTTATTTCTGAGGGCACACCGCTCTAAAATCTACCTCCTGCATTTGTTTTTCTCACCTGACTTTGCGTTTGAGGGAACTGTTGAGAAGGAGGCGCAGAGTGAGGAAGAAAACGCCTTGAATGAAAGAGGCGATGAACATCCACCCCAAGCTCTCTGCAGAGAATGGATTCTTGTAGGCGTCGATTCCATAGCCACTGAGAATCTGGACCTCGATGTTCGTCCTGGCCAGCTGCATCATCCCGTTCCCAAAGTTATACTGGGGAAAGATGTGGAACGCGTTGCTCAGCTTTTGCAGAATCCCATCGACGATCTGTTGGGATGAGAGAATAAATGGGAGGAGATAAAAGAAATGAGGATACAAAACTAAGTTTAAAGGTCATATACACACACACATACATATACAGTATATATATATATATATATATATATATATATATATATATATAAATATATATATATATATATATACACACACACACACATAAATGCTGTGCTCTTGGTGGATGTACTTTTAGTGGATGCTAGCTACCTCAAAGTTGTGGGTTGATATTTGTCCCAAAATGTACAGAATGGAGGTGGACAAAATGGTGTTGATGCTGATGAAGAGGTTGATGCACACATAGGTGATGAAGGCTTTTTCCACATCTTTGAAGACCCCCGCTAACAGATACATCCACGGGAATGTGGCGAACCTGAGGAAACAAAGGATATTTTAAAACCATTTAGCATAAACAACCCTACACAAATACCTTTACATTAGAAATAGCTTCTTTAAAAAACAAAACAAAAAAAACCCAGTAGATCTGAGCTAGATGAAAGCCGGCACTGGAGAATATTGAAAAAAGAAAAGTGGAAAATACCACACATCGAGGAGGGTAAACATTCAGTCACTGTGCCAAACCAGACAAGGATAAATCACTACTCTCTTTATTCCCCAGGTGCAAGAACATCTCCTTTCCTTTTTCTGCTGCTCCGTCTGATGTGGGGCGTGAGAGGTTAGCAAGGAACAAAAAAAAAGAGGAGAGAAAAAAATAAAAATAAAAGAAAGGAGAGAAGGAATTGAGAGAGACACACAGCCAGACAGAGACAAAGCGTCTGTGTGCCATGTCCAAAAAAAAAAAGGTGCTTGGTAGGCAGACTGTGGGTGCCAAGCCATGACAAGGAACAGAAGCAAGAAGGCTGCAGACCAGACCAGGTGGGTGCAGCCTGACAGATGGAGCAGTGCGATTACTCATTGCTTGGGAGGGAGACATCTGTCTGATAAATGAGAAGCAGAGTGCTGACTCTGCCTACGATGATATAGGACTCAGTATGAGGCCTGGGATCAACGGCCAACACAGGGGTCCACATTTCGACTACAGTTGGTGAATAATGTCATGGAGTTTTGTGGTACAGATAAGGAAAACATGACACAATTTTGGTTTGAATATCTAAATCTCTTTGTCAGAGGGATTTAAAAAAGTTGAAATCCAAATTGGAGCTACTCCCCACATTAAGTCATGGTGTTACTGCAGTAAGCTCTGTTACTTTCTTAACCCTCTTTCTTCCTGTCTAATATCTTTAGCTTGAACGACATAAGCAATGCTAATGCCAGCTGTCTTTGTGAAAGATTTAAGAGTGAAAAGAAAAAAAAAAAGCTTAGTTTACGTGTGACAACAGCAGCCTCTGTCTGGTCTGGCTGTAAATTTAACCTTGCTGCAAACAAAGTAACACCCATTAGAGATTAGAAATCCCTGAGCATATATGAGGAAGGGCTGTTGCAAATGTAGGGAACAGTTGAACGATCACACGGCTTAGGAAAATCCTCTGTAGGAAACATTGAATTTTCTTGATTGATCCAAAGTTTCGCTGTTTGCCAACAAGATTTCAGTGTTCATATTGATAATATTTCACAGGCAGCAAGCCAGCCAGAAGCTTCTTACTTACATCTTGTTACACACTGACGCTTGGCCAGAAGCCCCTGAGCCTTACACTATAAAACAATGGGGTACCCTCCAAATCACATTTCTGACTGTAAAGGGTTTATAGACTTTAAACCTTACCCTTGTAGTTTAAGGTCAGGGAGGATAAATTGACAAAAATCCAGCAAGGATAACTTAAGTGTGAATCCTAATAACATAATAAGATGTTTTCTTATTCTTACTGTTTTAGTTTAGTATCTTTCCAAGTCTTTTCAGTTTAATATAAAATTATTACTTGGTTAAAAAGCCTTTTATACTGCCTTGCACAAGTTGTACTTTTCCAACATTTTGGCTTCTAAAATCCCAAAGCTCAAAGTTCTTTATTATTGAAAACTAACACCGCACATCTCCCTGGACCAGCACTCCCCTCATGAAACAGGGTAGTGGCATTTCCCAGCTGTGGGAATGTTTGTCGTCAGCCAGAAAAGGCAAGTTGGTCAGGGCAAGTTGGTCAAGCTGATGGAAAGTTGAATATAGCTAAATCCAGATTTAAGTCCAATTTTGAACAGTGGCTCAATACATAAGAATGCAAAAAAAAAAAAAAAAAAAAATTCTACCTCCCAATTATGTATTTAATTATGCACCACTTTGCGTTGGTCTACCACATAAAATCCCAGACATTTCTGTTAAGGTCTATGGTCAAAAAGAGACACAAGTTCAAGGCACTGAATACTTTTTTAAGGCAAAAGTCATGATCTACACTACAATAGGTTAATAGGCACAACAGGTATTGGTACTTAAATAATACATTAGACTCGTTCCCCTTCCAGCAACCTATACCTAATATTTTGTTTGTAATTTTTAAGATCTTCCTGCTAAAAGCTCCAGTTAGAACACAAATTTGACCTAATTGAACATAAATTGCTTACACCAGGCTGCAGCGGCTCAAACATATACTTACAATTAGGCAAGATTGAAAAACATTATGTTGTGTTATTCAGGAAAATCCTGAATTAAAAGCAAAATACTCAAGGAGATGAGTTTTTCCTTCAGAAAGGGAAAACTGGGTGAGGTGTGATCTTACTCCTTAGGAGTATGAAAAAATCCCAAATATGTGACTTCATGTGGAGGAACAAAAAAAGCTTCTACACATTTTGTTAATCAGTGTCTCACCACTAACTCCTTGGGCCGTTTTCAATACTCCCAAGTAAGTTTGTTGTTTTTTTCAGAGAGAAAAGGTTAGTTAAAATAACTTCATCATACCCAAAACCCAACAGTTGATCCGCTAGAAAACTGCGTTCTTTTCAGCTAGTGTACCCAAAGTATATATTTAAAAGCTTTAACCAAATGATGGCCTAATGTCTTATCACATACTACATACTACAAGTATTCTAAGTGGTAGTTATTTCTAAAACTTTTCCAAAAAATACCGACCCAAAGAGCACAAGAAGCAGAGCGATGGCACCCAAGTTTTGTCGATCCGTAAACGCTGGAATCTGGAAGGCAGCGATCACGCAGATGGTCAGGGTCACCGGGATCAAATACATGACCTGTGGGACCACATAATGTGTTAGCAATTATTTACTCTTTAAAAAAATCTCCAACATGAGTTTATATGTTGTGATCTTGTCACAGGCTTTTTGTCACATTTAAACTATGTAATGTGGTATTATTTTGTTTTAAGAATGATGATGCTACCATGTCATAAAAGAAGTTCACAGCCCAGTAGAAGGGCTCGCTGATGCCGGCAATGTGCTGGAGCCTCTTGGAGCCGCTGTGGTGCTCGCTGACTTCGTAGATGGCAAAGCTGGCCGTCGTAATTGAAAACCCTGTCAGTACGCACATGGCCACCAGTATCTGGAGCATTCCCTCGATGCTGTGGGGAGAAAAAAAAAAAAAAGATCATTTAGGTGATGTGATTAAGTGTTAGTTATGCTCATGCTTCTTGAAGTATCATTAATCAGCTCTGTTCGTGAGGAAGATATTGCAGTTTGCTTTGTAGCTCGTGAGCTCCAGCGAAGACAAATGAACCAATATGCTTTGATGTGCCAGATTGTTTTTTGGGAAAAGTGCCTGAAAAGGGTGGCCCATTTTTAAGCTATGCGCCGAATAATCGTTAACATTCCCCGCTGAGATCTGGCTCATTTGAACTATTGAATTGGCGAGCAATAAATGGAATCCCATTAATAAGTAACAACTTTGGAACAGGAGATGAATGCGCCTCACTTATAACAAGATGGCACGAAAAGTAAAAATAATTAGACGGCTCCGTGTGGAGCTCACGAATCTCCCGATACGACCCTTGAAATCTAGTTAAAGCTATGTTCAATTTTTGATGGTCAAATTATTTGATGCCCGGTCACCAGCTGTTCATCTCTCCAACGCTGTCTTACCTCCACTCGATACTGCTGAATTACATTCACTACTCTGCTCTAGTGGCGCTAAAACACCACAGATTAGACTGAATATCTTGCAGAAGGCTGAGAGGCGGATGGGGATAGACCTGGCAGAGTGACCGAGAGGGAGGGCGAGCGAACAGCAGAGAGGGACATGTGGTGAGTGCTTTCGGGGGCAGCACTTACTACAGAAGAAAGCCAGGAGCGGCAGCTACTGAGCAGGCTTGTTATCAGTGCAGCCAAGATAGCCTTACAATTTCTCCCATGGGCACCGCTAAAGCGTGGCGAGAATCAAGACATTTGAAGGAATACATCTGCCATATCTTTAACACAGTACAGGCCAAATCAATAAATCAAGCGAGGAAGCCAAGTATTACCCTAGAGTGAATGAACGAGCAAATGTGGCCGCTGCAATCTGTCAGCAGGCCGCGGCTCAGACAACAGGAGAAAGCTACTGACGTGTAACAATAAATTGACCGGGGTCAGCTCGGATAGGGTAACCGAAAGGAAGAAGGCTTCGTGAAGCAATGAGGTCGCTCAAATTCCTTCTCAGAGTTATTACTTTGTCATTTGGAAACAAGCGTGTTTGCCTACATGCATGCAATCACCTCTTCTGGGTTTCTAAATTATCTAGTTTTACTGATAAACTAATACTGGGAAGCCAGGGAGAACAATCAATCCACCTTAGTGCTACCTTAAGGATAAATCCTCATTACATTGGGACTCTGATCAATAGAGGAAGCTAAGGGAAATCCATTTAGAAAATCAAATATGGGTAAATACTGCTGTCATCTATCTTAATCCAGTCTGAATCCAGTTTTGAAAAATAGAATGGCTTCGACACTCACCTCAAGTCAAGCAATCAGCAACTACTTCTTAATAACTGAAGTAATTCTGGACTGTTAAAACCAGAGACGGACCAAGAAATGGACATGATTTGCTCATAGATAGTCAAGAATACACGACGGTAAATGCAACATACAGACTACCACGCCATGTAGACAACAAAAACATCTTTGGTATGCTGCAACTGAGTGATGGCTAAAAGTTATCTTATTTCAGTATTGGAGAAGTGAGAGGAAGGACATGGATATGGCAAGCTGTTCAAAAGAAAACTATAGCATTTCCTACAACACATTGAGGTATCTGTAGTTCATTCAGGGACCAAGAGAGCCAAGAAGAGCAAAATCAAAATCTAGACAACAGGATTGTTGTCTAGATTTATAAATACCCCTGATTGGAGTATTTATCCTGGTTTAGCTTAAACATATGTCATGGACTCAAAATCTTGCAGCCTGCTGTAATTCTGAGACTTATGGAAATAATCTACATTCTCAAGGGAATACACACAGAAAACGTGCATTTAGTAATTCTAGCGATGCTAACGCTGCTAATTGCAATTACAAGATTCTAAAGACAGTTTCAACTGTGAACTCTGTAATCCAGCTGTTGAATTCAAACAATAGTGAAACTCTGCATTACACTGACTGCTCCGTCACAGACTCGCACACAACGTGACATCAGCCTAGATTTTGAAGGCTTGTCTTCTTCTAATTCTTAAAGACACACAGGTCTCTCAGCAAATCTCCCATTTACAAAAGCTGGAGGTCCTAAATCTACAGCAAAATTGTTGACTGATGCTTCAGTGGCTAATACAGGTCTTTTCCATTAGTGCAGCTGTTTGTGCTTTTGTGCGCTGGCAGTCAATTTAGCAGAAGAACATTGAGCTTAGTTCTTACACTGTGTCTTCATCATCCTTACGGCCAAAGTAAGGGTGGCTGGAGACCGAAATGGCTGTAATAGAAAGAAACAGGGTATTTTATTATCAGTGGTACAAAAAAAAAGAAAAAAACAACCAGCATGCAAGCTGCTTTTTTCAGAACAGAATCAAATGAGCAATGATATTCTCTTAGTCTGGGACACAGTCAATTGCAAAATACACAACAAGATGATTTGATTTGCCGTCGCACACAGAGACAGAATTGAATTTACTTTGTCATTTTCCCATGGAATTCTAGATGCTCACTGACACAAATTGCTCTTCCTCATGTTTTTGTTTACATTTGCTGAGATGGGAAGAGCACGTGTCCCCCTGAAGCACATTAGCCCCGGAACAGAGTGGAGGATCCGCCGCACTCCTTAAGAGCATCAAGAGTGGAAAGGTGGGGCTTTTTTGACTTCATATCTCAAAATTCATGGCTGTTTGCCCTGTGTGTCTCCATGTTACCCTTTGATGGGCTGCCGACCTGTCAAGGTTCAACCCCGCCTCTCGCCCAACGACAGGTGGAGATAAGCAGCCCCAACCCCGGTTAGTTTTTAAATTATATATAACTTAAAACTTTATATCTGATATAAAGTCTAAAGGTGCTCCCAAATGGTCAAATGAGTATAACATGAATTAAGCTTATACCTTAAAAAGAGGTTATAGCTACCTGCTGCTTAAAACTCTTCCAGCATTTAGCATGCTGAGGTGGGCACATCTTTGTCAGTTTAGAGTGTCTACATAATGTAGCATAAGCCGAAGCTGTGCTATTAGGTTATTGCTTTGACATATGTGGTGCATTTACCTAACTGTTGTGATATCCATGTGAATATATGGCCTCTCTAAGTTGTGAAATGCTACCAAATTCTTCAGCACATCAGAAGCAAATGTGAGACACTCTGGCTCAGCAGGAGAACAAATTGCCTATGTAATGTAATCTAATGAAAAGTAAGGCAATGTTAGAGCATCCTTGAAATAAGATGGTCATTAATTTGTCTGAAAACATCCACAGTTCTCATTTTGCCAAATATCCCCATCTCTAGGAACATTTGCCATCTAAATGGAGCATGTTTTCCGCGATACAAGTTTGCAATTACTGTTTAATTATTTTTAGTAGTGGACAGGGCTACATTTCATCTCATGACTTTAAGTTTGCATTATGAAACAGCAGACAAAATGTCTATATTTCTCAAGGGGGGTTTCTGTGAAAAGTCTCCCAACACAAGATGCAGTACCAGTGGGTCTGATTAAAATCTACAGTCTTGACAGTAGAGAAGGATGATCTAAAGTGTTATAGCACATCTGCAATAGTGGGTGGATATGGTCAGAAATCCTGCGAGAGGGTGGATGAAAAAAAGGAAAAAAAAAACTGTTTGATGCAGACATCTAAAGGCTCCCAACTCACTGCTTACACTGTGGTGTACATTTTGAGGGTGAGAGCATCAGTTTGGCCAGATAAACTGGTCACCTTGAAAAGTAATCTCCCTGGATCCACACCCTTGCCAGCCTCCCCTATTAACAGTAACATTTAAATGGTTAAGCGTTATCCTGCTGCTGCAGTTCTGTCAGCTACTGGACGATTAAAATGCGTGCGTCTGTTCTTCTGTTCAGCTCCGACTATGTTTATTTGCACAGATTTTATTATTCATATGTGCATATGTGTGTCCGTGTTTGTGTCCTCCTGCTTGGAGGCAGATGGTTGGGGTGCTTCTCAGGGCTGAAACGAAACAGAAAACGTGGGCCAGCCTTGTCTCTCTTTAGCTTAGTTCCCCAGTGAGTGACACTAATTAGTATGCACCATGCATCACGCTGTTAGTGTAAGGACACACAGCACCCCCTGGCTTTAATCTGGCAAAAATGAACCATGAGTAAACAAGCAGTTTGCAGCTGTCTTTATTTAGAACACAAAATGTGCAGGCTGCACCTGGTAATGTTGATATGCTGATATTGCTGATAGTTTTATTTGTGCTCTCTCAAGTCTTTCTTTTTTCTTAAATATAATCTTTATTTTATGCAATAAGGACAGATTGTTCGCCTTCAGGAATATCAGGGGATCGCAGCAAAAACGGCATATTTAACTTCTCAAAAGTGGTACAAAATGGGATTAAGCTTTGACAAATAGAAATCATATTACATGATCATTTCTGTTATTCTGCTATAAACCAGCTCACCATATTTCTGTGGATCTTTGTCTGCTGGAATATTGGAGCGCAGGATGAAGTTGTTCAGGCTGTTCAAGTATGCTGGCATTGTGTGGTGGCCCTCAGGGTTGAACCAGACCTGCGATCATGAAGCCAAGCATTAAAAGCAATCACCCACATCACAGAGAATCAGGGCATAGTAATGACCTGCAAACAAAAACACCTAAAAGATCCGAAGAGCTTCAGACATTATGTTCTCAAAACATTACCCGCTAAAAGACTGCACATCTGTCACTGTAAACCATATTTACGATAACAGTGATGATTTAACAGTCCAGCTCCATCTGAGAGCGCTTAATCTTGCAGTCGAGTGTAATTAGGACGTCATAAATCAGCTTTTTAAGACTCATCAGTGCAGCGGTTAAAATGATAAGAAGATACAGCGTGGACAAGTAGGAAAAGAAAGTTACCTTGGACAGTGTGCGGTTTTTCGGAACAGCCTTGAGGTCCATTTGCAAGTCAGGCGGGAGCCGCACGCCAAAAGCAAAGCCACCGTACCTGAAAAATCAGAGTGGACACATCGATCAAAACAAGCAGCCCTGCTTGCAGGTGAGAAATAAAATGTGACATGCACTCTGTTTTTCAGGGGATGCGTTTCTTGTTCTCACAGCAAATATCCAACACAGAGATAAAACCCATTTTGAGATAAAACCTCAAAGTATGAAGATTAAGAGTCATCTAAAGTATATAAGTGGCTAGTTTGTGTCAAGCTGAGCAACAATGAAAAGAAAGCTTTCACACATTATCAAACAGGCTTTTTTGCAGCTTTTCTGCTCACTCCTCGATATAGTAGAACTATTTTTTGAGAGGCACATTTAATTTAAAAGTCTCAAAGTGCTGTCACGCTGTTTTTTTTTTATCTTTCATGGTGTACGTTTTGTGAAACGTTGAGTTTTGTCACATCTATGAAGCATGTGTGGCATGTTTGAACTCAGCACTGGGGCTGAGAAAGTTACTCTTCGATTTTACATCATCACTGTTCGTTTTTACTTTTCATACCTAAATGATCTTGGACTGAAAGGTCAATACTAGCATATGAGTGCCCCCAAGTGGTTAAATAAGTATTAGCTGAAATTATGAGAAAATAGATCGGATTACCATTCTGTTTGAATCACTTTACTTATTTTTTGACCTATCAAGACTAGTGAATCTTTATCAGCGCAAACAGAGCAACTGCATAGTGTCGCATGAGATTAGTATGTAATGTTTTATCCTCTTATTGTTACAACCTTTGCGTATCATTTTGTAGTTGTGGCACATACCATGTATAATTGTTGTATCTTGTTTTTAGACAGACAATGCACATCAATCAACATGAGGATTTCACTCCAATATGTAAAATGTACCACATTAAGCATTTAGCCATAGAGGCCAACTTTGATCTGCATACCTGGTTGATTGTACAGAACAAGATTAAAATGGAATTTTTTTTATGACAAAATAGTGAAAAAATGCATCATTGATTTAGAGAACTGCCTGTAAGATGCAAGGTTCCTCAGTTCTATGTGCTCCAGTTTTGAAAATTAATGGAAATATTTGCATCACCATGGGGCACAGTGCTCTGTTACTGGATATCAAATGCTTTTACTTTCACAAGACACAGTTGTCAAGTGTGTTACCATTTTCTGCACTACAGAGCCTTTTTATGCAAAATTGTGATGGATGAGGCTGTCAGCTGTGTCAACCTGATTAGCTGATCCACCTTATAACCTGGAATAGACCTGGAAAAGCTAAGAAATGTAGCATCTTTGGTGCCAGTGCACAAATGGCGGGTTGACGCACAATCCAAAAGGGTATTCTTTTGGCAGACCTAAGGTACAATGACAATTTACAGCTGATCAGCACAGCTGGCAACCTCAATCAACATAGCCTTGCTTAGTGCCAAAACTGAGACATCAGCAACATCTTGCAAAAGTGTAGACCTGTGGTGTCCAAAGCTGGGCCTCGAGGGGCCATGTCCTACATGTTTTAGAAGTCACCCTAAGTCAACACACCTGAATCAAATGATTGATGCATTACTGGGCCTCTGGAGAACTTGAAGACATCTTGAGGAAATAAGTTAACCATTTTAATCAGCTGTGTAGGAACAAGGACACAACTACCGCCTGAAGGACGCCGGCCAATAAAAACTGAAGTTGGACACCCCTGTGATAGAACTTTAATAACCCATACTATATCCTTTTGTCCCTCATTTTTGAACAATTTTAGTTTGGGTTTGGGTATAAAATGTTATATACAGCTAAAACAAATGGGGGTCTATCTGACGAGCTGTTAGCCTTTCAGCACGTATGATGTGGTGTATAACAGGAAAAAAAAACACTTTAAATATATATTTTTTTTAACTGCATCAAATGTCAACTAAACCAAAACAGCATAATACAATATTTGCTCAAAGTCAGTTAAGAGGATACCATTTTGGTTAAATAAAATCTGAAATGGAAAACAACATGATAAACTTAGGAATGACACGCTAGCATTACACTTTGATTTGATGAATGATGTTTTGCAACTCATTTATAAACCATGAGTAAAAATGTTACACCGCCTTCGTCAAGCAAATGCAAACTAATCCATCATTCACCTGTTCCTGATGAAGTCATTGGCTGTAGCCACCAGGTAGTTCTCCACATCGAGGCCACTCAGATTATAGACGATCTGAGACGAGGGGACCTTCTTGTGGGGGGGCTGGAAGTTGTTCTTATCGCAAATCTACGGCACACAGAAGACAGAGACGCTTCACAACTGTCCCTCTTTTTTTACAACCATCGGGAACGTGGGCACTGGAGGAGACAAGTGAGAACACAAAAACTCACTCGCACACATACTGTTCTGGCTGACCCAGTCTCACCTGCTCCTGTTTGGTGCATTTACACACGGTAAATGGTTTGGAGACGTTCCCACTGGAGCTCCAGGTGTTTGTGCTCCTTGTGCAGACCCTTTAAGAGGAAAAAAAAACAATGTTTGCAGTGTGACAGGGCAGCTCAACCTGTGTTTTTATGATCATCCTGATATTTTAAAATAAATCAGATCAGAAAGAGTCGATCATATTTGATTGTCTTGTTTTTTGGTGAAACTAAAAGTTAAATATATTCTCTGGTCACAGTCTTCCAAGCTGTTTAATATGTGTTATGTGATATTGTGTGAAACGTGTTTGTGTGGGCTAATGCTCAACTCCTACACAGTTTACTTTCTACCAAGTGGTTTAAGGGACGCCATGTGCAAATAAAACAACAGAATGCAAAAATGTGTGCACAACAGCAGTCAGTAATGATAGTTAAAGGGCTTTCTTTAGATTCACTTCTGCAAACACTATATTTAGCAATATACAACGGAAAGCTGTGAGCAAACATGTAGACTGTTTTATGCTTTTGCTGTCCTTTTTTTTAATGTTTTATTTTAATGATTTCTTTCGGGGGCAGCGCGGTGGGGGGGCCTACAATTCCCCAGGGTTCTGCTTCATGAGTGCCAACATTGATTCGAGGGCCTGCAAGGGGAAAATCTCCCCTATAAACACGAGGTGTTTATGGAATACAGATGATGCTGTCACATCGCAGAGACCTGCTGCAGGCTTTCAGCCTCGTTCCTCGAGCTGATCAGCAGGGAAATGAAGAGGAGAGACATGAGAGAGAGACCAGAGAGAATGAAAAATAAAAGACTGGAGAGAGGCTGTCCAGCAAAATAAAATAAAAGAGAGAACCAGGAGGCAGGGAAGGCATAGCAATCGCTGAGAAGCGAAGAGGCAGTTAGCAAAATGAGTGTATTTTTTAGCAAATGGGAACAGCTGGAAGCGTAATTACGTACTGGTTATCAGACGTGTCGAGGCAGGCGTTATCGATCCCAGGGAATGACATCATGGTGTCCACCAGATGGCTGGCTTGTGGATTCTGGTTACTGTGGAGTCACAAAAAGAAATAATTCAGCTTTGACTGAAAGAGAACCCAGAATTTTTTCAGTTAATAACAAATAAAAAAAAGCCAGCCTGAGTTGTTTTGCTGAGTTTTTTTTTTTTTTAGAAAGGTGGCATAATACCAATAATCGAATCATGCAAATGAGATGCAGACACAATCAGTGGTTCAAACCAAACAACACAAGCCCGTGAAAGGAGACCAGAGACAATTGACCTGCCACTTTAGATTTGAGTGGTTTTGTTTTAGCCACCCCCCTTTCTTTTTAACTCAGGAACACACCCTCATAAATAAATAATGAGAGAATTACCACTGTTGACACAACAAAAACAGGAAAACAATAATGTAAAATCTACACACTTTGGAGCCTAAACTGCGTCTATCCTGCCATTGTGCCCTCTCCCTTAATATTCCTGTTAAATATAATAAAACGTCATATTTTGGTCTAATTTGTATATCAAGCTAAAGAGGTGTGGGAGGAGTGTCCACTCCACCTTTGATATGGATTCACACTTCAGCGTTTTCTCCCCCGCTTAATGTCCTCTTGATCAAACAACAGAACACGTTGAGAATGAAGCCATCTCACAATCCACCGACACTCTTCATCTCTCTGCCTTTGATCAAGGCTCACAGCCCTCTCTGAATCTCGATGATCTCAACCCTTTGCATTCTTCCCCGGCACCTTGCACTTAGAGTCCATCTGCCCTTCAACAAACTACCACTCCAAATTGATTTTACAACAAGAGTCACATGCAAATGATCCAGCGACGCAGTTTTTAAATCAAGCAGTTGTGGAATAATCTACTTTTTTTTTCTATTTCAAATGCTCTGAGGCTGTTTTCTTTGACATCTGAGTTGTGTTGCTTCTTTTTTAGGTTATTTCCTCTATGCAACAACAGAGAAGTCTTGATAACAGCCTGACTGAAACTGTGCTGATAAGGACGTTAAATTCCCCTGACCAAAAAAAAAAAAAAGAAAAAAAAAGCGTGTGATCAAATGAAATGCTTTTAGTTTCCAGCTGAGAGGCCTGATTGCGCCAGTGCTACCGTTCGTCTGGGGCCCTGATTAGCCTGATTTACGTCTTTGATTTCCATTCCTGGTGTGGCCGGCAATTTCTCTGCCATAGGGATCTGACCTGAAGAAAGAGTAGCTCGGTCCGATGTTGTAGAGAGCTGGGCTCAGTTCCAGCTCAGGATAGTGCCTCACGTCGCTCTTGATGGAGCCCAGGCCCATAGCGATCATTACGAAGAGAACGGGAAGCAAAAGCTGGGCGATCAGGCCCTTCCAGTCTCTTCTGCTGTGGTGGAACCTCTTGATGAGCATGGCTGTCAGCTGCTGCCAGGCCAGGCCCATGCCAGACAGATGGGAGGAACTGCTTAGCCCTGAAACACATTAGCAATCAGCAAGGTCTTAGTTAATTAGTTAAGTTTTATTTTTTTATTTTTTTTATGTATAAAAATCACTTAGTATAAAACAACTGCAGAATGTTTATTATTACCTGGCAACATAAAAATGTGCATAATTATGAAGTGGTTTGCAGTTATTATTTCTTTTTTTACAAATGAATATGTGAAAGCATGAGGTAGATCTGTTTTTAGCCCCCTTTTACTCTGATACCCCCAAATAAACTGCAACCAATTGCCTTCAGAAGTCACCTGGTCAACGAGCCTCTGTGTGAATAACTTTGTCTCAGTATGAATAGAACTATTCTGATTGGACAGCTGTTAGCCGTGTTATAAGACTGGCTAAAATAAAACATTGTTAAAACAAAGCAAAAAGCTAGCAGCTTTTCTAGTCCGTTGAGACCTAAACTAACCTTTCAGCCAACCTGCAAAAATGCCATATATGGCAAAAAACTAGAGATTCACATGACCATAAAAAAACTGCAGCATCTTGCCATGGGGATGCCAGAGACGATCCTGTTAGAAAACCTGATAGAGCGGCATAGTTTAAATAAATAAATACACACTTTAAAGCGCTTTATGTATTCAATGATCTTCAGAAACGGATCAGTTTCCTTTCAATTCTCAATGATGCACTACTTATGTTGGTCTGTCATATAACATTGCAATAAAACGGAGTGAGATTTGTGGTTGGTAACATGACGAAACGTGAGCAGGATAAATTAATATAAACACGTTTCAAAGTCCCTGTAGGTGATAAACGTAGAGCCAAAAATACTACAGGTCAAGCCCAGGGAGAGACAAGAAGCAACAGTTAAAACAAGCGATGAAAAAGGAGATTCAACTCACTGATCTGGTCACCAGTGTTGCAGCTGTTTTCACTGGAGTCTGACGGGAAGCTGTCGATAGACGCGCTGTCAGAAACTGTCTCTGAGATAGACAGAGGTCCGTCCTCGCTCCCTGGACCTCCGTTAGTCAGCTGGAGGAACACCTGCATACATCCGAGTAAAAGAGTCGCATTCGATCATGGTCTCCCTCGCTGTGCTCATATGTGGCTCAGCAAAAGGCTCACCTCCTCCAGCGTGGTGTCAGACACGCCGTAGCCCCCGAGCTGAAGATCGTCCAGGTTGGCGTCGAGCGCGGTCAGGAGGGAGCGATATGATGAGGCGTTGGATGAAGTGAAGGGGGGCAGAGAGAAGACCACATCCCCCCTCTGGGTTTCTTTAAGCCGTGCTTCAGGAAGATGAGCTTGGATGAAGGCCTTCAGGTCAGCGTTGTCAACGCGCTCTGCCTCTGGGCGTTGGATCTGCAAGAAAGAGAGCAGAACAATTTTAAAAATGCCACTTTTGCCCATCTGGTGACATTACCCAACCTCACTGCAGCAGTATATTAAGGAGCAGATGATTTATAGCTATTTTTATTTCATTTTATTCATTTTGCATTTGAAGAAAAGTTTATTAACTCTTTTTTTTTATTTTAAGTCTGTAAACAAACAGAAAAAAATATTTAAAATAACTAAAATAAACAAAATAATGAGTATATAAAATAGCTCTAGTTTGTGCTATATACTATGCTCTTTGGATATAGAGATAGCATTAAATTTGTTCACTATTAAAAAGAACCAGTTATGAGTTTGTTACAGGTAACCTGATTTAATTCATGTTTATTTGGGAGTATTTAATTATTTATTCCACTCGCCTGAAATAAAGAAATCATTGGTGCAGATATTTTTGGATATTTCTGAGAGAAAAACTTTAGACATAAGTAACACAATGCACTAAGATGGGGGCGCATCTCTCTGCTGGTTACTGCTGTACTGACAAACCCTAGCTGCTATCACTACCTGCCTGCAGCCGGCATCTGGTCAGTGACAACAGAACCAGTGCAAAAAAAAAAAAAAAAAAAAAAAAAAAAACTTACGGTAATCTGTTTTAAAGGTCAGGCTATGAGCTTTTAAGGGTATTGAGCTCTTAGTTTAGACAAGGTTTAAGTAGCTACAATTTGCCATTTTCTCAGTTAGTAGAGTTTGTCATTTAAAAAAAAACATCATTTTTATGTTCAGTGTTCTCCAGAAAAGTTACTGCCACTCATGGGCACCTTTGAAACGTCTTTGGACATAACACAGGGTGAAAAAAACTTCTGGCAGGCAGGTCACTCTGTAAAAAAACAAGCTAAAAGTGCAATTCAATTGCACTTGAATTCAATTTAATATAAACATTCAATTTAATATAAAACTAAGCAGAGCAAAGTTTGGGAAAGCATTTGTAGCTTCGCTGTTTCGCTCAGATTTGCAACGTATGTGACAGACATCACACTATGGCAATATGTCAAACCCTTCAGAAGGTAAAACCGAGGATTTATTTCCACATGAGGCAGAGCTCCTCCGTAATCTTAGATTGTGACAGGTTATATTTTATGCAGGCCAAGATCTATCCCTAACGGTGACGATGCAGGACAGACATGCATTCACTCTGAGCATAAAGGTTAGACCCTAGCATCCCCTCAGCTCTACATGAGCAAAGTGGGGGCTCTGGAATATCATGAAATATTTGACTAAACACACAAAAAAATAAAAAGATCTGATCAAAAATTCATATTGTGAAAAAACACACACCAGTAATAGAGTTTTCATTGGTATGATATCAGTTTTCATTGCTTTGCACCGACATGCCTGCTTGCCTGTGAGGGTGATTACCTTCTTGGTGAGGGTGAGTTTGTAGCCTTGACCCAGCTTGTCTTTCAAGTAGAAGGGTGAGCCGCAGCATTTCAATCCTCCTCTCTCCAGGAAGGCGATCCGGTCGCTCAGCACTTCAGCCTCGTCCAGGTGGTGGGTGGACATAATAATGGTCCGGTCTGAAAGGACACACACGTATATGAAAAGCTGCATCATCGACTCAGGGATTATTAAACCACGAAGGGAAAAGAAACAGGAAATATCCGAACCGAGCAAACAAAAAAAAAAAAAAAAGCAGGCTTGTGAGTGTTTGTTTCTGAAATAGACTAGAAACTCTCACTGCAATAACATCTGAAACAGCCCACACTGAGGCACATTTTCCTACCTATTACTACAGTTCCGGTCAAAACTTCACATACACTCTTCATGGGCATCAACGTGATAATAAAATGGGAATTTTAACGGTGCAGTTGAACATCCTTTTTTTGTGGCGTGATCATTAAACTTCAAAACACTGTAAAAGCTAATTTAGTGGTGAAATTTGAATTCATTCTGGGATTTTTTTCATTATTGCAGGTTAAAGTTATCCTACTTATATTTTGTTTTATACACAACCCCCTATTTAAAAAAATTAAAAAATAAATATTTTACAACACGGTGCAGAAAATCTCTTATATAAGACTGCTGAAGGCCTAAAATTAGTATTAAAAGAGTAAGGAAATAGATTAAAATTCCAGTCACATTTAAAGTGGTCCTTACTTGAAGCGTTAATAGTGGTAAATGGTAATAATAGTCGCATTAATTAGTGATACCGATATATATTCTGCTTAGTGGGTCAGTATATACTATGTTAGACTCACTCTTCTTATGCTGGATGACAATGTCCCAGATGGTGCGCCTGGAGCAGGGATCCACTCCTGTTGTGGGCTCATCTAGAACCACCAAGCGAGAGCCCCCGATGAAGGCGATGGAGATGGAGAGCTTGCGCCTCATACCACCCGACATGGCGTTGACTCGCTTGTGTCTATGAGCGTACAAGTCTGTCTCCTCCAGGATCCTAGAAGAAGAGTCAATGGAAAACGCTTAACTTAGTGCTCGTGTGAACAACCTTGACTGTGTTAAGACTAGGTGTCGGCTCGTTAAGTTGCATTAATTAGCCATCAGAGGGTCCCTGATATCGCTGCATCACAGGAGGCGTAGAGTTTTTTTTTTTTCTGCCTTAAGGTGGTAGGCGTAATACTGCTCCTCTTTCAAAATAGAAACCCTCCAGAAAGAGTCTGATGATGCAACATAGCTAAAGATGAAACAGAATGAAAAATGAACCCCCCCCCCCCACCTAGACTGATATAAGAAGATGCAAAACTGACTATAAATAGACTAAACTAAATAGATAATATATTACACATTCTTATAAAAACATTTCAGCAACTTCTTCCTAGTGCTTGCCCTTTCATCTGTGGAATAAAAATCCGCTTTACATCTCATGGAAAGCTGCGGCGACAGCTTATTTCAATGATTTTAGTTAGAACCATCGTTTTGCAGAAGCCCTGGCATTTATACGAATCATGGTAGCTACTGCCCTTAAAGGCTGTTCAAATGAAAACCTCCAGAACATTCATTTAATGCTTTCATTTTTTAGCAAACCGATTCTTTTATTGAGCTACTGGTTCCCCCAAAGATTCTCACAGCCTCTACATGTTCTGGTTTTAGATTGACTGACCATGCAAGAATCTATGCAAAAGACATCCTCTCACATCCAGTTGAATAAAAAAATGAAAAGATAAAATTCAACCGCTACATTATCTTTGAATCATTTTGGACATTTCGCATCGACCCTCCACCCCGATCGGCGTGCCACTCACGTGCGGACTTGCTCTCGCAGTTCTCTTGGTGACCAGTGTGGAGCCTTGATCTGACCGTAGAGCAGCAGGTGTTCCTTGGCAGTCATGTGGTCGAAGAGGACGTCATACTGCATGCAGACCCCCAGCTCCCTGCGGACCTGCTCCAGGTTGGTCTGCATGTCTTTGCCATACACCTCGATAGAGCCAGCCGTCGGAGGATACAGGCCGGTCAGCAGGGACCTGCGCACAAAGCAGGTTTTTGAGGTTAGGACACAGTTTGACGATCAAAACAAAAGCAAAGTGCTAAGAAAACCATTTTCACTCCGCTTTTTGTTGCTTTTTATTCTTATGTGTCTCTTTAATAGTTACTTATTGCTCCCACAGTTGTAATGGGGCAAAAATTAAAAACATCCTTTGTATTTTCTGTGTTATTTAATCTTGTGACGCTGCTGAAGTCATTACACGTCCCCCTGGACCAGAGCATGAGCAAAATGAGAATAAAGTTGACTAAGACTGGTCGGACTAATTTCTACTGTGTGCCATGCCAGATTTGGACAGAAATCTGTCAGCATTGAAGCACTGAAATGATTAAAAGGAAACACAAATCTAATCCTATAGGCACCTGCTTTAGTTATAATGGTTGGGGCACACAGATTCGGCTTACAAAACAATAAAAAAATCCCCACGTACATGGTAGTGGTCTTGCCCGCTCCGTTGTGACCCAGCAGTGAGGTGACGTGGCCCTCGTGGAAGTTGACGTTGAGGTTTTGGATGGCTGCTTGGTCACCGTACATCTTGGTGAGACCGTGGAGTGCAACTCCCACTGGGAGCTCAGACAAATCCTCCCCAGCCTGGTAGGAAAGGCTGCTTTTGCCTGAGAGCAACATAAAAAAGCGAGACAAATCGTGAATCAAATATAGTGGGATTAGGATCTAAATAAAAAATGGCAAGAAAAGTGAGTAAAACAGAGGTGTGAGTAAAAGGTAAACGTATTCTTGCCAGGTGTACCTTTTCCTTTTTCATCTCCAAAGACGGGCAGGTTTTTCTGCATGATGTTGGAAAAGAGCAGCCCTTTGCCTGCATTGTTGTTTGTCCTAAAGTCACTGCACAGGCCAGTCCAGAAGGATGGTTTGAAGGGGAAATACCATGAAGCTGGGATGCCATATTTTCCTGGTGGGTTATAAATAAAAAAGTAGGTCTATTGGAAAACATGAGAACAACTTTGGTGATAGCTGCAGATGTGTGCAGACACACAAAAACATATCTGGAGCAATTCTTTAACACAAATGTCAAATTTCTGCTACACCGGAGAAACACTTCACTCTAGCTTGAGCTAGCTACGTTACGCACTCACACTCACTAAAGTGAAGAAAAAAAAAAGATAAATATATAAACTTATATGATATAATATAAATGACAAAGTTAAATATTTATAAATTTTGTTAAATTCAAATCTTTATGAAAGTCCTATTATACATTAGGACCAATTTTGGGAGATTGAAAGCCCGTTCCAGGAAGCTGTATCGAACCCATAACACTGCTACCTAATATCAAAACAAGGCCTGTATTGGTCCATATTTGACCCAGAACTGTTTTGATCCAGCAGTTTTTTATAGTGTATGTACAGAAAAGCTATAAAGAAATGCATCACAAAGAAGCAGCACAAGCAAAAAAAAAAAAAATGATTTGGGAGTTCACCTGGGAAAACCATTCGGATGTAGGCCCCGATCACGAAGTAGAGAAGGGAGTCGATGAGCATGAGCCAGCACAGCCAGCCGAATGACGCTGTGTCTCCAGCTATGGGGGAGCTGTAAGAGTTGCTCCACTGAATTCCTTTAGGAGCAAAGAAAAGTGAATGCTTGATTCGGCTGGCTTAGATGTCAGAAATACCCCGATGGTGTGCAGATATTCACATGCTCGTACCTT
This sequence comes from Fundulus heteroclitus, assembly GCF_011125445.2. Taxonomy (NCBI): domain Eukaryota; kingdom Metazoa; phylum Chordata; class Actinopteri; order Cyprinodontiformes; family Fundulidae; genus Fundulus; species Fundulus heteroclitus. Next base: position 31,200,511 of record NC_046367.1, on the reverse strand, counting down.
CTCCTTGGGCCTCGTAGCGGGAAACGTATTGACTGGCGTAGCTGAAGCAGGTCGGCGAAAACAAGCTCTGTCAGAAAATTGGAGAATTGTTAACAGGAGATCAGAAGCAGCGAAAAATAAAACTAAAACACGATTTCATCACAACATCTACATAATATGAAAGGGGCATACTTATCAAGATCGTTCAAAATGTATTACAAAGGTGCTTTTCCAAGGTAGATTGTCTTTATTTGTTTGTCGCTAGGAGGTCTGACCTCCAATTAATATGCATTAGACAGCAGGGAGTAAAGTAAGAATGAACTGTTGAGACGCTCAAAAAAAATTAAGGTTGTAACATGCAAATGAGTGCACCCATGTTTTGAAAATGAGTTCGTCCTTCACTGCATGCTGCTTTTCAATTTACTGGAAAACAAATGAAGATGAGCGCTATCCTAAGAAGCTCCCTGTAAGGCTGGGCCTTTTGTTTATTCTTTTGAGTCATGATAATTATGCCGCTTTAACTTTTGGAGGGAATAAACAAAGTTATAGCTTGCCTTTCCATTCTTTCTGTCTAAAGAGCAGTATCCCTGAGCAAATACCATTATTTGGCCTAATTATTACACAGTAAACACACAGGTTTTATGCTAATTACTACTTATAAAACCACTTGAGTGCTCACCAGAAGGCTCTTCTGGGAAAAGTTTAGATTAGTCTCCAGAGACATGACTACGATGAAAGGGAAGAAGCTGAGGATGTAGATAAGGCTTCCACTCAGTCCAGCGATGTAGGTCTTGTCGAAGAAGGAGCTTATCAGGTAGCAGAAGGACAGGATGCTCAACGCAAAGTCACAGAGGTAGAGGAAGAGGAGGAAGCCGTCACTTTTGGGCAGGATGTGTCCGCACTTCAGCACCAGCGTGAGGATGACGATGGTCAGAACCAGGAAGGCGGCACACTCCACAAACCAGGCAAAGAAGTGGCTGAGAGGATTGACGCCCATCATTTTCATGTACTGCAATTTGAAGGGAAACATCGTGATGGAGCACACGGATAAGGAGAGTGCGTCAAAAGAGAATTCAACATTCGTAGAAGGTCAAAACCCCAAAAAGGGACCCCTAAAACTTTGACACATTTTGTCACGTTACAGCCACTAACGGCAGTGTATGTTATTGTGATGTTATGTGAGAGACCAGCACAACATAGTGCATGACTGTGGAAGGAAAATGTTTAATGTAAAAAAAAAAAAAAAAAATCTGAAAAGTGTTGAGGGGATTTGTAATCACACCCTCTGAGTCAAAAACAATTGTACTGCCACCTGTTGCTGCAATTGAACCTGTAAATCTTTTTGAGTACATTCAGTATCTTCCAGCTTTACATATTTAGAAGCTGAAATTGTTGCTCATTTGTCTTTGTAAAATAATTAGTTGCAAAATAACTAGTCAGACAGGATGGGGTCTTGTACATCATATATATCATATCATATATATATATATATATATATATATATATATATATATATATATATATATATATATATATATATATATATACATAAATTCTTCATCATTCTATCGTGTCGCTGCCTGTAAAATAAAGGTAACTATTTAGCTGGAGGTTAACACTGAACCCCAGTCTCACGTTTTAGTAAAAATGCAAACTAAGAAGCACCTAACCATGTAAACGCCACGCTTATCCATTTTTCAAATATTTTCTAAAACCTTCTACGTACTTCACAGCTGTGTGCTACATTGTGTTCCTCCCTCCAATTAAAATGACAACATACACCAAACATCGTGACTATAACATGATCAAATCTGAAAAAAGTTTAGCAGGCACAAACCATTTTGCTAGGCTCAGGCGTGAACAGCATTTTTTAGAATTACGTGTTTCCTGTCAGTCTTGCTACTTCTTCACAATGAATCAAAAGCAGCGATTAAAGTTACGCAAGTCAAAAAGCAGCACCATAAGTTTTCATGTAGGGGAAAAAAGCAGTTACCTCGTGCAGCCTCAGCTCTCTCTCGTGCACAAGTTTCTTCACAAAGTCAGCCACGAACAACACCCAGGGTAGAATCAGCAAGAGAGGGAAAATATAAGAAATGGCCTCCAGATACCTGAGGAACACAGAGATGTCAGCTGTCAGTCAGGTTCTCTGCAAACCAAGCATCCAAGCAGACGGACGGGGCCTATCGCTGGCTTGACACAGCGGGGAGAGCCTGGAAATGCTGACAACCGCATCGTCGCTATCATCCTACCGTTGTTTGCAAAAAACAGATGCATCTGTACTCTGTTTTCCTGTCGTGTGACCGCTCAAAAATAACAACCGGAAATGTTTGATTGCAGTGCATGGGGTGTGACATTTGCTTGAATATTCTACAGATACTTTCTTAGATTTATTGCTGTTTGGGGGGTAAAAAAAGGAAAGGTTGTGGTCTCTCATAGTTGGTCAAGAGGCAGCCAGCCAGAGAGAGAAGCTCCGCTGGCGCTTCTCAGATGAGATATGAGCACTGTTAAAAGCTGCACTCCAGGGCAAGCACACACATAGGCATTAAGTTCAGCAATTATTTATTGGAAACCATGTTGCAGGGCAACGGACAAGTTAATGTCAAACCCATGTTGGATAGGTTTTACAGAGAGAGAAAAGCGGTGTGTCGTACGGACGTTTTTCTACTTTTGTTTGAGTGCGCGGCCTGTTCGGTGTACGGAAGGTCTTCAAAAATGAATGCACAATTACAGCGAAATGTCAATGCACATAGTGCCGAGCTAATTACACTGTGACAGGTTCTTGTGAATGACTACTTACTGTCATTCCCAAGTGACAAATGAATAATGGAATAGCATACATTATTCCACATCAATGCTTGTTCCCCCTCAGAGAGACCGTGTATCCTTTCATGCCGCCCTGCATGCATTTATGCATCGACCGCGTATGCACCCATTTCTGCATATCCGTGAACGCGGAAGAACTCACTCGTCTCGTAGATAGCACGGATAGGGGAAGGGCTGCAGCTGCACGGCCGGCTCGCTGACTTTCCGCCCGGCCTGGGTTTCGATGATGGCCCGGTCGATGTTCTCCTGCAGGTAGACGAACCCTCGGTTGTAGCGCATCGTCTGGCTGGACGAGATGCGGTTGTCCCTCACGAAGTAGGGGTATCGCACCCTGTCCGTCCGCATGACGTTGTCCATGTGCATCCTGATGGTGTAGCTGACCTTGGGGGGCAGTTGGGACGAGGAGGCGGCGGCGTCGGAGGATCTGGCTTCACGCTTCTTTGACGAATCCTCAGTCTTAAAGATGACACCTTAACAACATACAGAACACGCGGTATTGATTCACAGCTCAACAGTTTGCTGCCTTTCATAAGCGACATCGTATTTATGCTAAGCCTCCTAATCTCAGCTCGTTATTAACAGCCTTTGGAAGAAAAAAAAAAACAGCAAAACTGACACGGATGCACATGCAGAAAGCTGTGAACTAATGCAGTGTGACAAAGTAACAACTTCTGTGGTCGAAGGCCAAGATGTAGCTCTGTGCTGTGTTGGTTCCATCTTGTGAAATTCTCCAATTCCCTTTGACTTTTTTTTTTTTTTTTACTGTTACTCACACTTAACCCAGTTGTAAGGAAACACAAAATCCACAACGGTTTCCAACCAGAAGTGACCCAGTACGTGCATGGCAGGCGGATGACCTTGTATTCACTCACTTGCATAGAGCTCCCGGTCTTTGGCGAGCTCCTGGGCCACGGCGTTGAGCTCCTCGGGGGAGTCATAGCCGCGGTACCGGTCAAACTTGATGCAGGAGGAGAGCTTCACCATCAGATTTGACAAGGTGGTGATTTGACCGAGTATGTTCTTGTTCTTCTGCAGCATTTCTGTAATATTAGCTGTGGAGAAAAAAACAACAACACTCATTTTAAAAAGCTGCAGAAATACTCAAACTCGTGCATCATCTTGTTCTATGAATAACAGCCCTTGGTGTGGAAGTTACCATGAGAAGAACACAAAAGGTTTCAGCAATTCTTTATGGTGGTGGGAAGATGTTGAAAAATTAAAACAAAGAGCAAAAGGTGTAAAAAGCTATTTAAAAGGGAACTGCTCAGTTATGTTGGCTTTTCATTCAGGCCGGTGCTTCGAGAGAGATTAAGACTCCATCAAATAATAAGAAAATTGAGCATTTGTCCACAGAGTTGCATTATCTTGTTTGTTTGAGCTTCTGGCTCTGTCAGTCACAGGGGCATGCTGGACTTGGAAATGGTGTCAACGTTTTGGAAATCTCAACTAACATCAACTCATCTACCCTAATCCCTGTTACAGCATGCTAAAGACAGTTGAAGATGTCAACATTGTCATCTTCTTGTTTTTTTATTAAAGTGACTGCAGCATACTGCTTTCACGGTGAATCTCCTGTATGTGACATAAACAACAATGACCTCTCGCAGCGTGAAGGCTGTAAAAATCTTTTGTAAGGGTGACCTAGTAAAATCAGATTGGGCAGAACAGAGTTTTACAAAAGTGGACACCGACTAAAAGACTGAATGGTCTTTTTAATGTGAAAAAATAAATGCTATTCGGTTAGCTTTTATACAGCAGTAAAAATAAAGAAGTGCAACGCTGTTGATAATTGCCAAATAGAGGAATACCTGTATGCAAATGTCTTTTCTTGCATAGGTGTTTTAGTCTTTCTGATTACTTTGAGCTAAAAGCCGTAGGTCCCATTTGTTTATTCATAACGGGTTACATGTGTGTACATATATCTCAAAAAACGAGATAGTCTATCTGCGATGCACTTGTCTGAATGCCATTTCACAAATTCTCGGCTTTTCAGTAAGGGTTCTCTTTGTTATTTTGGTCCGTTTTACCAAACTTAATTATTTGACTAAGTAATTATGCACACCATTGGTTGTTATTACTTCACCCAGTGCAGATGTCACCCAACAATGACTGAGCCTACACACATTCCGGTTTATCTGGTTGGACATGGAACATTTTCACAAAAAGACAGGATGTCTAAATGTAACCTTAGAAATGTAACCTTTTTTTCAGCTTTACTGCTGCTTAAAAGTCTAATAGAAATTATTTTGCTTTGTGCACCAAAAATGTCATGCTCTGCTCCGTTAAATCGTTACTCTGGCTTATACACACTAAGACAATAACCCCAATCAGTTCAAAAACTTTAATATGAAAGAGAGACTGAGGAAAAACTTCACAGAAATTGTAAATCCCCTGTTTTGCACCTAAAACCTAGAGCAATCATATTTTCTAGTATTGTGGATATTTTATACGAGTAATAAGGCAGAGGAAAATCTAAGTTTAAGGCTGGTACCTGCAGCTTACAAAAGTAAGACCCACAAATGCACACTCACAGAAGCTGCTGAGCGTCTCCTTTATGCTGTCGACATTTATGTCTGTCTGCATCTCAATGAAATTCTTCACAAAGGAGTTGCTGAGGGAATTCTGGCAGAAAGGTGGAGAGAGAGCGAGAGAGAGAGAGAGATGGAAACTATGAACATCATCAAGATTCAGCTGCAGAGACTCATCGAAGACCACTGCAAGGATTTTCAAACTACAGAGAGCAAGCTGGCATAATCAGATATAAAAAAAAGAAAGAAAAAAAAAACAGCAGCTCTGAGATATCATACCTGCAGCATTGGCAAGGTGGAGCTGAGCAATTTGGCCGAGTTTATGATGTAATTTGAGGATTCGATCCACTCCTCGGAGGATTGCTTCAGATTTGCAAACTCGTGCAAGGTGCCATTGGCCTGAGCAAAGTTAAGAGAAGGACACGAAAGAGTGAAATAGTTGTGTATCAGCACGACTTCCCAACCCAGTGTGTGTATTGGAGCGTGTATGTAAGTGTGCGGTTGGAGTCTGCCGAAAAACAAAATCAGGCCTGCTTAAAATAGAATCACGGGTACGAGTGAAGCATACAAATGTCTCCAGTAGGAGAACCTTGAATGCCTTTTTTTTTAACTTGTGTAGGCCAAAGAAGCTAGAAATACTTAAAGGTTAGGAAGTCAACCCTTGTTAAAAGTCTAACCAACAAATATAAAAAAAAAAAAAGATATACTATACTATATAAATTGTTACAAACACAGCATTGTTAACCAGTTAGTAAATCAGGGCTTTACAGCCAAATGATAAATCATTCAACTTGTTTGGATCACTAAGTAGGTGCATAGTGTATTTGTGAATAAAGTCATTTGTGTAGACCTTCTCCATTATGGCGCGGGTGGCGGGTGTGTCAGGTGTGAACAGGATCTGGCCCATCAGCATTGGTTTGAGGAAGGCCCAGGCGATGGCTCCTCCTGTGGTGTTGACCATGTCCAGGTACATGTTCATGCAGAATGGAGCTGCCCAGAGGGGAAAAGGAAAAGTCATAGTTATGGAGCTGAAGGGCAACAGGAAAACGGGAAAACTCAATTACTGTGGAATACTGAGATGAAGAAACCTGTTGCGGCTAACCCCCATTATCCCCAGTCTTATACCCATCCTCATCACATCCCCGCCAGATTTAAAGAGATTTAGGATCGCTTTATCCCTTCAGATCTAAATTTCATTTAACTGGTGAAGTACATAAATGGATAAATACATCAACCTCCTAAATAATGCATCCAAACAATTATTTTGTTTGGATGCATATTCAATATTCTCCAATGAGATTGCCATAACAATAATGATTCAACACATTGTGCTGCTCTGGTCAGCTAATTAGCCCTCACAGTAGTTAGGGTTGTAATTCGTCCAGATAATGAACTGAATATTTAATTTGGCTTTAATAGACTTTTTTTTTTTTTTGTAAATAAAACAAGAGTCTTAACATGTGGGTCACTATATATTGGTAAACTAGTGGATAATATTAACCTGGAGGGTGTAATAATGACATAAGATTTGAGATTTACTATTTTCTAATAACAATTGATTGTAGTAATATTTTTGTGGCACTTGTGGCCTTTCTGTGATAGTAAGGTGACAGGAAATGGGTTTGAGAGAGAGGGGGAAGAAATGCGGCAAAGGTCCACGGGCAGGGACTCGAACCCGGGATGGAGGCGTCGAGGACTGAGGCCTCTCAACATGGATCATATGTGCTACCACAGGGACCACCTTTTTATTTTTAACAATGCAAAATTCTGAGCTTTCAAATGTTTGAGATGAGCTCAATAATGGACAAGTCGTGTGACCTCAAATAGCTTATACAGTCACGTCCACTAAATTATAATATGTGTTCCATTGAAGCTTGTTTGTCTGATTAAAACTACCTTTTGAAAATAACAACCTCAACATATGTTTCATAAAGCCCACCTCTATGAATTAAAAAATATCTTTATTGGTCTGATGTATTATTCTTATCTAAAATGTCATGTTGTCTTTACCTAAAAGTGGAAAACATTATATATAAAATAAATAAAGGCTTGAAAACATCTGTGTCTGTGTGATTAATCAATATAAAGTGTATAACATAGTGACTTGAGCATCATTAAACTTTTCAGTAATATATTAAATTATTTGAGGGGTCTGTAAGTAAAAGGATTTGTATTAAAAGGTTAAGAAAAGGGGGCCGACATCTCAATCCTCCTGCTTTGTTCAAACTAGCTTCGGCAAAGCAAACAAAAAAAGATGCATGGTTTCAAAGAGAGTGATACAATCCTAAAACTGTGCTGCAATGTAATCACACTGTAACAAGATTTCCACTGTCCCATTTTTTTAGATGAAAAAAAAAGGAAACAATGTTGTATCAATGATATTAAACCCCAAATCTTTCGACATACAGGCGTCCCGCGGGATCTTGAATCTCTCAATCATCTCCTCCCTCTTTTGGTGGTCAGGGAATGCGGGGCTGGATTCAGACAGCTCGGGCAATTTGGAGATCCCAAACAGAGCGATGATGCCGTTACTGCACAGAGCACGGGACAGGGTCACGAACGTAGCTTTGGTGGAGATGCTGCTTCTTCTCCCTCTCGTCATCTGGGTGGAGAAAAAAAGTCAATGCAATAATCAGTGACAATCAATATAAAACCTTCTTCTTTTTTCTTTCGGCTAAGCTGCCGTTAATTGGCCATCTAGGTTTTATCACAAACACGTCAGAGGGAAAACGTCTGCAAGTTTAATGAAGACGCACTTCGGCAAATTCACTGCTGGAGTCCAGGTTAAGGTCTCTGACGGAAAGCAGGTAGCTTTCCAGTTGCCTGACTGTAGGAAGAATCTTGTTGGTCATTTCCGTTGCAATCGTTGCCACCTGAGCTATGGCTCCAACCAGGCCCTGGAGTTCCTCAGACAACACCACCTGCAGGCGGGACAGCGAGGTTCAGACGTTATTTTACAGTTTTAACATATTCAGGGATTTATCACTGAGTATACTCAGAAACAATAAGGCATTGTATGTATTTAACTTATGTTTAATTTACTTGATAAGTAAATTAGCTAAATATACTGTTGTTCTTCTGAATCTGGCTGGCCAGGCTATAGTTCTTCCACTTAAGTTAGCTTTCTGTAGTTTAATCAACTCGTAGTTTTTTTGTCTTAGCGTAATAACAAAGAGGTCAAACAACGCTGCAGGAAAATTCCTAAAAAAAAACAAAGTAAATGAAAGAATTAATTAAAATGTGAATCTAAGATGACAAATCTGGATGTATTCAACAGTCTTTAAGTTTGAAATGGAGATCAATATTCCCTACAGGCAGAGGTGTACTACAGAGAGCCATTTGTATTTCACAGTATTATGAGAAAAGTCTGTTTCTATAATAAATTGAAAAATTAAAACATAAAATGAAAGAACATGTAAAAAAAGAGAAAAAAAAAGCTCTTGATAGCGATATTTTCCTGTACTTTTCTAAAACAAGAGGTCCTCTGTGGCAGCCTGTGACTGTCACAGAGTTAGGCGTAGTGCTGATGAGAGGCGAGGAAAAGACACGTGTTGACTTTGAGCCTTACTCTGTAAACGAGCTTCTCCGTGTTTACATGTTCAGCCGTCAGCAGCGAGAACTTGTACCAGTCTTCAGCAGACAGAGCGCAGAAGGTCGCCAGAATGGCCGCATCTGTCGTGTTCATTGCTTCGTTGGGGTGACAGTAATGCAGGTTCGCCAGCCAAGACAGCATCTGTTCCAAAAGGCATTATGAGACATATGGAAATAGGCCATAAAGCCAAAGACATCATTACGAGGGTGTAGTATATACACTACATACGGCGGGGGTAAATAGGAGCAAATTGCTTAGCTGATAATATCCCAGATACCTCACATTTCTTTGGATTAGTGCCATTCTAATGCTTTGTGGGGTTGAATTCTCTTCAGTTTATTTGAAACATATCAAGTCATTTTTTTGTCACAAAAAATGGAAAAAAGTGTCGATGAAGAACCGTGTCAAACTACAACCTTTTGCAGTCAGAGAACTGCTCAAACACACAAGAGGTTTTCGAATCCGAAAAGCTGCCAGAAATAAAACCCAGTACTAATATTGTTTTTTAGTTATTCAGCAGTGTCCAAACAAACTCGCTAAGCCTTATAGTTTCCATGTGGGACAATAAGCAAAGAGCAGCCACAAAGTGAATTGATCCGAACCGCAGGACTGTTCATTTTTCCTTAAGGATAAACTGACTGATTTGTGTGGCCAAAGCAATCATATAAAAAGCACCGAACAGGAACAGTAAAAGTAAATTTATCGTGATGCTCTGCAGGGAGGACGTGCGGGTCTTGGCTCACCTCTGTGTTGTTCTGCAGAGGGGTGTCCATCAGGACAAGAAGAGCTGCAGGATCTACATTCATGTGGTCCTGGACGGCCTGAAGGAAAGCTTCCTTATTCCTCAGCATCTCCCCAAATGTCACTTCTCCTGGCAGAGCAAACAGGATATCAGTCAGCTACGCAAGATTAAGTTCAATTGCAAAAATAAGTAACATTTATAGAAAGCAAAAAAAGTTTCTTGTGTCACGAAAAAATTCTTAGGAAAACCAGAAATATTAATTTAGCACTTCTTTTTAAAGCCTATGAAATCAGTGTGTCACTATTTTGCAGTAAGTAGAGAAAGTGTTGGCGTCAGCAGCCCGCTTTTCTGAGGGAGTGTGAGGTTTGCTGCCTGTGGTGCACACACTGGCCACTTCATTTGGTGGACTCTGTCAACTGCTTATGAACACAAACCGCCAATCACAAGGCAGTAATTATTGAGCCATAGTAAAGATACCTCGCTTAAGTTTAAACAGCTCATCAGAAATGGGAACGGAAGAGGATTCAAGTTACTTTGAATGCTGCATTGTCGTTTTTTATGATGTAATGGTTTAACTGGCAAATTGTGGGTCGTTCGGTAGCATCTGAGCAGAGTTTAAACAGCACAGTCCTTCATGACAACAATGCAAACCGTTTCTGATGGCTACTTCTAGCAGCTTCGTGCACCATGTCCCAGAGCTCAGCGGATCTTTAAACTGGCTTCTTAGACATGTCAATGAGTTTACTGAGCAACAAGCACCTCTGGGATGTAGTGAAATAGGAAATTGACATATACAACGGTCTGATGTCGTAATGTCCATATGGAGCAAACTCTTTGAGGAATGTTTCCAGTACCTTGTTGAATCTGTTCAGCAAATAATTTAGGCAGTTCTGAAGGCAACAAGAGATCCAACATAGTCATGTTGAGATGTATCTGATAAAGTTGCCATAATTTACTACTCAATGACTTTTGGGAGAAAAAAAATGTAATGATGGTTAAGATAGCTTAGATTAAAAAAAAACTAAATTAAACCCAAATGCAAAGACATAACTGACACTCATTATTAACAGTAGCAATTGCAGAATGACGGATGGATGTACAGACGGATAGACTCACCTGGGGATGTAAAATTGAGCATGCCCATGCTGCTGATGTTTAAGCCCAGCGTTTCACTCAACACGGTAGCCCTGTAATTATGTGCATGCACATATTAGATGAACTTAGTTACTTGAACATACAGAAATGCATGCTGTTCCATTTATTTCTACAGGATAACACACCATCAACCTTTGATTAAATAACATCCGCTAATTGCTCTGGGGAAGCTACATCAATGATACTGAACGTTTGAGTAAATATGAGAGCATCCTTCTTTGGTCAGTTTGCAACCTTAAAAAATCTTGTGGATAGATGAGAGAATTGTTCGTACCAGTCTGACTGGAGGTTGTAGCTTCTGGGATCTCCGATTATGGTCTGGAAGGCGATTTCTGACAGAGAGGTGATGTTGCTCTGCAGAGTCTCGGCTAAGATCTGCAGGCTGGGCAAAACTGTGTGACAGAGATCCCCAGGCTTCATGGAAAGTGACTGCAAGAGCATGGCCACAGAATTTGCGTTCTCCAAAACACACACCTGTGGGACACAAGGTGGGTATAAATACAACTAAGAGAACTCTGGCAACATAAAATGATCAAATACACATTTAGACACCTTTTAAGAACTTCTGGTTACACTCACATGTTTATATATATATATATATATATATATATATATATATATATATATATATACATATATATAGATATATATATATATATATATATACACATATATATATATATATATATATATATATATATATATATATATATATATATATATATATATATATATATATATATATATATATACACACACACATTTGGATCTAAAGTACAAAAGAAAAATAGGCATACCCTGTACTAAAACACAATTCAGAAAAGGAGATTGGTTGTTGTATTCAAGAAGAGTTTCAAGATGACTGTTCTTGTGAATACAATTAGCGGCAGCCTTCTTCCCTTTTTCAGTCACTATCAAACAATACGGATTAAAAATGACAGCCAAGTTAATGTTCAAACCTCCGATCTCAGTTGGCTCAGTTGATTTGTGAACTGTGGGTCAGTGGGGCTGATCTGAAGGAGCTCAGTGACGGTTCGGACGGCTTCCTGCATGGCTCTCAGGTTCTCTGTGACAGGTGGGAGAGGCAGAGGGATGCAGGGGTGAAAAAAAGGGAGGCTGAGAGAGACGCCCATTAGTGTCTGGAATCTTAAAGAGTTCGGTCTGCGAGGTGACAGAATAACACGACATCCCACCGGGCTTCATTACGACACGCGCCATTACGGTGGTATCGTCGTCGAGCAATGAGCAGCAAATGATGTGCTTAAAGTGAAGCACTGCGCGGGTCTGATGGGGCCAGAAGGGCCAGTAGTCCCAGACGTTGTCATGCATAAAAACACATCTGACAAGCCCTAAGAAAAGCACCACCTCAGGCTGCAAGATGTGATGACAGAATATTTAATTAGTCCAAAATTAGACAAAATGTAATTTTTTATGCTCAGGCTGCTCAATACCTTCAGGTCTTTGCGATCACAACAGTCTGCAGTGTTTATTGACGGGGTGTGAGTGCAGAAAACTTAACCTGCTTACAAAGGGATTCTAAGCACACAGGAAAAAAAATAAATTTCCCGCGCAAGCACACAGGCGTATTAAAAAGAGGTCATGGATGCACATTTGTGCAAGTGCAAGGGGAGACATTCGGCGAGGGCGGACAGGATAAGTGATTGAATTCTACTTTGCTAATGAGATTTAAAAAGGTGCTGAGTGGCTTTCAGTTGGAGATGGGCCACATGGCCTTGGGCTCTTTGGGAGTTGAAGCTAAGCCAGTGTGAAGTCTTATTCCTCATATCTCCAGAATTAATATTTGAAGCACTATAATCATATGTACAGTTACAACAGCGCTAACAAAATGCTTTATGGTCTACCCTTGGTCTTGCAACCACTATAAATTACAGGGTGGCGCCGCTCCGAGCTGCGTGACTGTTTCATGGCAGACTGTATTTATACATTCAGACTGTCACAGTGGGTATGCAAACACAAGCTGTAGCAACAGCAAGAGAAGGAAAACGCAGCTAAATTTAAATGTGTGTGTTTACTCAGACGGAGGTATAGGAGTTAAGTCACGACTCAGTGCAGTTGGCTGGGCTTTCTTAGATAACTTTTCACTTGAAAATCACTACTTGACCATTAGAATTTGAATGTATTTAGACCTTAATTACGATCAAGTTGGACCGTAGTGAATCTGCCCTTCTGACTGAATTGGTATGACTTGGGTTGTTTGATGACATATTTCTATATGTTTAATTTAATTCAATCTATATTACTTGAACTCTTTGCCATGCAAAGTGCCTTGAAATGATATTAATTTTGAATTGCCACCATTCAGATCAACTGAATTAAACCGAGTTGGACTTTTGTCAGTTTACCAGATGAGTATCAAGGGTCAAAGGATCCCCAATTCAATGAATTAAATATTTGTTAAATAAATATTTATGTGTCATTATTTCTATAAAATTGTAAAAAAAACAAAAAACACATAATTTCCAGTTATTCTAATGTGTAAAATTATCATATATAAAAAACTAAGAAATTACATTATATGTTACAATCAAACATATTTTATCTCTGGACTATGGTCTATCATGACAATTTAAACTCACTAATGCGCATCAAACAGACATTAAAATCTAATGAATTAACTTGGTCAACTGGAGACCAATAACCTTCTCCTTGACTATGTTCATCCTGCCCAGTGACTTTTGATGTGCAGGACTTAAAATAAAGTGATTTAATGGAAAGTATTAAATACTTAAAGATAAAATAACTATTTATTTATATGACCTTCAAGCTATAATATCTCATTTTTATTTAATCCTAATCGGTTTCTAATGTATTAAATTCATTAGTCAAAATATTTTTTTATCAAAAAATATTTTCATTAACTCAACGCCATTATTGTAAGAATCAAATATTAAAATTTTGATAACTTATAAATTGTTGTGCTTTCAGCCTTCAACGAATAAATGAAAAGTTCACTAAAAAAAGTTTTAATGTAGAAGAATTTCTTCTAGCGTAAAAAGTAGTCATCAATCACCATCAGTCATCGTTTTTTGCTTAACATGTAGCAGAAAAAAGAAAAAAAACAAAGACAGTATTGAACCAAAAAGGGCCTATTCCTTCCTATGTTTTTTTTGTTGTTGTTGTTTTTAAACTGATTTTACATGCAAACCTATAAAACACAATAAATAAAGGGGGATACTCCAAAAAGCTATTTACTTACCTGGAGATTCACTCGCCAGCGCCTTGCTAATAGTTTTTATCTCGGATGCGAATGGTAAACCATCAGGAAGCATCTCAGCAGCTTTTGTCAGGATATCCAACGATGGTCTGAGGAAAAATGCACCAGACATGTTCATGTAACACAGAATACCATATGAGGCAAACAAAGAAAAATAAGATCAAAGTTCGGGCTGAAGAAAAATTTTCCTTTGAGGATTTTCTTTCTTAACTTTTAAAAAGAACACTCACGTCTCAAACACTTGAGGGTGCGTGAAGAAGGAGAACATCCCAAGGGTGGCGTCGATGGTTGCTTCCCGTGAGGCGTTGAGGCTCCACGGCAAGTCGTTCGTGACTCCTTTCATCACAACATTCAGGTCCGGATTTGAAAACAACACGTGGGCTGTCTCTGTGACCTCTGCTGTGGTCGGAGGAACAGAGATGGCCTTGAACATGCTTGGGTAGTCGATGTTGAACATGTCAATGATGTCGTTCACGGGGTCTGTTGCCGTCATTGCCGTCATGGCCGACAGGTCGCGTCTTCGCCTGGTCCTCAGTCCGTGGTGGCCGCCGTACATTTGGGAATCGGACATGTGGTGGTTTTGGAGCATTGGGAACATAAGGCCACTGGTGCCTAGCAGCTGGTCAAAAGCACCAAACAGGTTTCCCACCAGGTCTTCGTACACCTCCGTATCCACGTGCACGCTCACTGCGGTCAGACTAGATAACGGCAGCCTGACGATTCCATACAGTTTGTAAAGAGTCTGACTCAGCAGCTCCAGTCCATATGCTTCCATTGAGGCCAGCCACACAGCCATCTCATACGCACGTTCCACCATTAGGTAAGTGCTGTTCATTGCCAGGAAGTGCTCCATGGCCTGGTAAACCACAGGCGAATGTCCAAAAACCCGTGTTTCAATAATCAGTTTAATGATCTCCCCCATCGTGTCAGCGAGAAGGGCCAAATTAACTCCAGAGGCATTTCCTGGCATCACGGGAAAGATGTCATTCAAAGTAATGCCTGCGGAGGTTAGGAAGATTGTGGCTGCTTCTCCGATGAGCTCCTGGGATGAGCTGCTGCTTTCGGTGAGGTGGTAATTGTCCAGAACGTGGCTCAAAGCTTCGAATGCAGCTTCAATGTAGGGCCGAAGGAAAGGAGCTACATCAAGCAGCTGATTTGAGAGCTGCCTTATGCCCATCAAACTGTGGAAGGGAGAATGTTAAAAAAAATGTATAAGTAAGATTGCAGCATGTTTGTATGAACAAAATCCTTTTCTCGTACATCATATCTAACATTCATGCGTTGGAACCTATGTTTTCATGTATTTCTTGGTCCCCAGTGCCTTTCATTTTTCAGTTTTGGTAGTTTTCCAATGAAACCCTTCATAGTCAGGAACAAAGGTCTTTTACTCATGTAGTTAGACCTGTTTGATTCCCTGAGAAACTCAAAGTCTGATCCTTATCCCCATCCCCCGGCTCGTTAATGGTGCTGACATAAAACGAGAAATCAATTTTGGGAAAGGAAGAAGGCTGAATCATGGCTAAGCTGCTATCTATTCAGACCTGCCTGTTTTCAGGCACACCAGCGTTAAATTAATCAATTTGAATGCAAATGTGACCACTTCAGCTCCTTGTGTAATTATGTATGAATCAAATAGGTTTCACTGGTGCTTTGTGGATAATGTGGACACAGCAAATTAAGTACAAGGTTCATGGTGAGTTCATGTTAGCTGCAGGTGAAGCTGTCTCTATAGGTCTGTGCTGTAAACAGAACTCGGTGTGAATGTTTTTCTTCTGTGGCTGCTGCACAGCACATCAGCACAGTAATGAAAGCGCTGAAGTCAGGGATGTGCTGATCTGATCCCAGGTAGAAGCTCGGGGTCCTGATCATGGCAGTTTTAAATACAGCAATCATGAGTTTTTTTTCTCCTTCACGCCCTTGGTAAGGTGGAGTGAGACTAAACTAAACTCAGTTCCTGATTCCTTTTGTTGATCTATGTGAATATGTCCGCCACATCCCAGGCGCCGGCATTTTTTTATTTATTTTTTTAATCGCCGCCTGTTTTTATCAGTAGACCTTGTGAATCTATGTTAAAGTTTGTGACCTGCTACAATGCAACTTTTAACATCAGTTATTCATTTCCCAAACATTCAAAACAATTAGAGAAACTATTTTTTCTTTTTCTTTTCTTTTAGATAGACAAAGTAAAAGACTACATGACCTGAAAATAAATCAGAATTAGTGGTTGTAAGGAAAAAGATGTCCACATAAAGATAATAAACTATGTACATATGTTATTAGAAGATGGATGAGGCTGAACAAATGAGCTAACCAAGCCTAACCTTCAACACATATGCTGAGTAGATTAGCTTTAGAGGGGACCCATCATGTGAATAACTCAAATTCTCAGAATATTTTTCTAAGATAAATAAAGATAATTACAGAGCACCTTATTTATCCCACAACAAATTTCTCCAAGGTCATCTCTTGTTTTTTGTTTTGTTTTGTTGCTGGGGGTGGAGCACTGAGTTTTTGAAGCTGGAGAACATCTTTATAAGTGCAAAATAAACTGGAACCACAATGACTTTGTAGTAATGTGAGTGAACAACAAGTCATATCAAAACAGAGACACCCTAGCATGAGCCAAGCACCAAAGCACACTGTGGCGTATAGGAAACCATTAATCACTGTGGCTGCACGTCGAGTCAGAAAAATCGTTCAAAACAAATTACAAACATATGCACCTTAGAGGTGACACGTTGCCAGAACATTAAGTCAGCTTTTTTTTAACCGAACTAACCCATGTTGGAGCAGCGTACTGAAGCTGACCTATAGAAACCCTGGTTGGAACAAAATATCTAACGCTGTCAGCAGAAAAAACAACATTATGGGGAAGAACTGGAGAGACTGCAGCATCAGGAGAAAAAAAAAAGGGCTAGGGAGTGAATTGTAATACTGATTAAATGTAGTGCATCATTTTACAGCATTTTCAAGCTGCCAAGCTGAAGTTAATAAATATGACTTTATTAACTTCAATGAAGTGTTTCACTGGGACTCCGTATTGGCTGATGCATGTTTTTAAATGATTCAGATGGGCGTCTGGTGCAAAGAGCCTCGATCCCCAATCAAATTGACCCCAAAATGGTTGTTATGATCCCAGAAAGCCCTATTTGATATGAATTTATGTGAAGTTTTTCTTTTTCATTATGTAGTTTTCCCCTTTTTGGCATATTAAGTTGTTACTTTAGCACACAAAAAAATGCTTCTGTTTAATAGACTAATGGGTTAATTTGGTATGATTTACTGTCAAAACAGCTCTTAATAGGCATTAGTGTTGAATTGCACTAATGAATTTTTCAGTGATTTACTTCCTTGAGAGCATTTAAATTACAGCAAGAGTAAAGAGCACATTGTCTTAGGCACAACACAATCCAACTGTGGCTGACCTGCTTTGCAGCTGCATGTCCTGGAGTAGCTTGTACCAGGAATGCTGTTCCTCAGAGCTCAAATGCAGGCCTGTCAGCCGGGGGATCTGGCTGGAGACAGTCATGATGAACTGCTCTATCGCATCTGTGCGGTTGATGCTGACGTGATAGAGAGACCGTAATTTTTCGACAATCCTGCCAGCTGCGAAGCTCACACTTATTGGTTCCACGCCCATGTGCTGTATAGAAACCATGCAGGAGAAAAAGGAGCGTTAGATGGGAGAGGGCCTGCGTGCTGAGTGACAACACTGCCACCAAGTGTTGAAACTGTTTGTTTCTTCTTTTTGTTTCCAAGTCGGAAGCACATTTCTGGAACACGTTTGCAGTTTGCATTTTTGATTCGCCATGCTCCTACTCACACTCATGTTCAGGTGGGACGGCTCAGTCTTTGCTGCTGCATAGGCTTCCAGAACAGGCCGCAGGCTGATGTCGCACCACACAGTAAACGTGGAAAGGTCTACCCCTGCTGCCTGTTGGACAGGCTCCCATGCTCTCAGAGCCTCGCTGCAGTTCAGCGGGCCACTTGCCTAGACAGAGAGAGACAGAGAGGGGAAAAAAAAAAGAATAAACAAATGTCCTATCATGTTTCATACAATGTGCATTGTAATAACCTGTTGAAAGAAACAAGAACATTGTGCCCGAAACACAAAAGGTGGGAGGGAGGGGATGGCGACGGGAAAGTCCTAATAGCTCTACTTTGCTGGTTTGCAGAGAACAGAATGAAAGGACATAATTCTCCCACAGGTATCTGTTCTTTTTTTTCTTTCTTTTTTGTGCTGTTACTGTTGCACACCCACATAAGCACTGTATAAAATGCAAACATGGAAGTATGGGGTTTCTGCAATGTCTGAGCTTAGAGGGCAGCGACGTGTTTTGAAGGCTAAGACACAAGCATTTTTGCTCCACTGCACAGTGGTCTTATCACGACAGAGACAACAATTAGTGTGGCTCTTTTTAAAGTCTTATCAAATGATAATTAGATGAGATGTGCCAGCTCAGAGAAAATAATAAGCAAGACAGTAACTCTAAATGTGAATTGCTATCGCTGTTAAAGATGTAAATGCTAAACAGAGGGAAAATTAGGGAAATTAAATCAAAATTCTAATTATGGCAAAGTATAATTTGGTTTTCTGGTTTATGCTAAGACATAAAAAGTTGAAACAGACCCTCACGTCTGAGAGGCCGGTCGGCAAAGCATAATATAATTTGTTTATCATTAATAGAAGAGACAAAGATCTCTGTAGATTTTGTACTGCTGCAACTATAACCAGCTTTTTCAGGTACAAAATGGTGAAAATGGTCCACTGCAAAGTTCATTCCATTCATGCGTCCATTTGTACCAGCCAGGGGGCTTTTCTACACACTGACAACTACACAACAATTAAAAGTAACTTTTTTTATAATTCTAACTTAGTAGTGTAAGAAAATGTTGTTATAAGTCTTCAATAAACGTCAGCTTCAGGCTAAGAGTTACTTTGGTTTGAGTAGCAGTTCTGGTTAATTTCTTATATTTTAATGAGAGTATGATAGAAGGTTTTTAGATAATAACATATAATGAAATTAAGAATATATTACATGTGGGATTTTAGAATGTTTTGTTCATTTAACTAGCTGCAACAAAAACTGAACTCTAATGCAACTATGTGACTGAGGAGATGGAGATAGAAAGGAATAAAATGACAACATGTAGATATTAAATACGGTTATAATTTGACAAATAACCAGATGACCCAGGGTCAACTCAGAACCAGGTTTGATATGGTTCCTTATCTGAATTATCTACTGGAAAATTTTCTACGATGTTACTTTTTTCTACTGAGAAGAAAAAAAGTAGTTTATTTCCCCCAGAAATCACCAATCATTTTTGAAACCAAACTAAAAATATGGCAACATTATTTATTTTATTTTCAACAGGCCTTCCTTTTTCGTTGCTGTCATGGAAAAGCCTCAAATAATTCATTTTCAGTTATTTTGTGTGCTAAAATAAACTCTTCATAGTATTGTTGTTTCACACATCTTTGGATGTCCTTGTAAAGTATCAAAAAGGACAGATGACTACTCTAAACAGTATTAGAGTTTAAATGGACAATTTTAATGTACAAGCAGCAAATGTTCAAGCAGTTATATTTTTAGATAAACGTTTTCTGTCTGATAGTAACGTGTCTTCCCACTAGTACAGATAATACATAATTTCCTCCAATTTAGGTACTCTCAATACATGTGGTTTCCAGTTGAATTAAAGCCAATGACATCTGATAATATAAACTTAAGACTTCTTGTGCCTGAAACAGAATTTGAAATGCAAAAGCTCTTGCATAACTTCCTTGTTTCCTACAAAATACACAGATGAGTGCAAGCAACAGAAACTCTTTCATAATCCAATTTTTTACCTAGAGAGTTGATTTTATATAACATATACTGTATATAGCACACGAATAATTCATAAATCAACCTCAGCTTGCATGTAACCAGTGGCTATTGTACACCCTGAGAATCTCATTCAGATTGTTTGCCACTCTTGTCATACCCACATTTTTTTCCAGTCCTGGTGTGACAATACTGTACATCATGAGGCTTGTTGAGGTAAATAAATGTGCAAATGCCTGTTCAGGCTGGTGGAACAGGCAAATGAAGCTTCAAGAACCAACATAGTTTAGCTACATTAACGAGGTGTTTGGAAACTATATATATATATATATATATATATATATAAAAAGATGTGAGACAAAGATGAGAGACAACTATTTTTTAAGTTCAATAAAGCTCTGCGGCTGGCACAATAGCTTTGTTCTCCTCCCCAAACACAGACATGCAGAAAATGACAACAAACGGGAAAGCCGGCAAATGATCGTAAGGATACACAGAGATAGGTGGGGTGTGAAAAATGCTGACTGACCTGCTGGGCTGCTTGAAGCGTCCCTTCAATGGCAAACTGCATTCCTGCTGTGAGCTCAGACGTGTTCAGATGGCTGGTGTTCACGGCCCGGGAAATGTCTTCCACCAGGGTGGTCAGGGGCATCTGAAGGCTCAGCAACATTACTGAGAAAAAGAAAGAGTGAAACTGACCAATGCAAATTATCCAAATAAGCTAAATAAGAAATGTATAGATATGAAACTGTGATGCATTTGCTTTGACTTTAATAAAGATCAGATGACTCTCAGGAAGGCTGATACATAATTGAGATAATGCTGCAACTCCATAATTTTCCGGCGGATTCACAACAACTACCTCTATCAAAGCACCTACACCACATATTCTGTCTTTAATGTGTTATATTCCTCAGGATAAGCATAAAATAGAAATTAAATGCGAGCAAAATCTGAATTTTCTATCAGGGCTACGGGCCAGAAAACTCTAATCGGCGCATTTCTGATACTCATTTGTAGACATGCGGATTAGACAGTGAAACAGTATGAAAAGTCTTAAACCACTGAAAGATCTCCTAAATGCAATTTCCTATCTTAACAGTATGCTGGGATGAAGCATCTTTGTAAGGCATGAAACCCAAACACCTGGTGATCTCTACAAAGGAGATGGGAGTGCACTTTCAGGCACTTTTAGTAGAGCAGCTATCTGTCAGTTCTCCCCTTTTTAATTGCTTCCAAAAAATTTACTAAGCCCCTTTATTAAGAACTCTGTCAATAAAGAAAAATCTTCAGATTTAATGAGCGTTGGACCAAGCAACACCTTATAAATAAAACCCCTAAATTCAAATGTGTTGATGTTGTCATGCAGTAGGGGCCTGGAGCTTAGCTGCTAGCTACAGAAACGACTTTAAAAAAGGATGCCGCAAAATATGGAACCACTCTTTTTTTAACAAGAGTGTTAAGAATTGCAGGCTTGACTTGATTTCAAACAAGGGAAGAATGAGAACAGTGGAAACAACCCCTGGAGTGACCAGCCTAAAGCTAACTAACCCATGAGAACATCTCTAGAGAGAACTGAGTTCAGTTTCAACATAGAATCTCTACTAAAAGTTGCAACAACAAAAAAGGATTAGAAAAGTCTGGCTTAATTAAGTGTATAGTGGTATAATTAAGTCTGGTGTATTAAGTGAACATTCAATAGAAATTAGAGTCTAAATTTTCAGACCACATGCAATAATTGAACTCCTTTTGTTCTGTCAGTGGTATTGTGATAATGTGTTTGTCTGCATGTCTAGCGGCAATAACCTTAATTTAACACACTAGAATTAAAGAAAATTTAGATGGAGTTGCTGAAAGGGAAGTGCTTATTTAGTTTCGTGAATAATGCAGACGTTTAAAACAGCAAAATAAGGCCCTGAGGCAAGATTTACTCGCTCTTGGTACACTTCAAATTTCTGATGACTTGCACTTTGTTGTGTCTTATCCCTTTCAGCTATTTAAAAAGCGTATGTTTTGTCTGGACGAGGCAACAGTGTTTGAGACTTTTCTTTTTTTTTTGTCTCTCAGTGTTCTCACCATTCTCGGCTTGCGTGTTCTTCACCAGAGTTTCAGTGAGTTTTTCAAATAGAGGCATGGCAGATGAGATGTTGTTCCAAAGTTCTCCTCCTTCGAAAGTTGACAGCAGGGTTTCCAGCATCTGTTCAAGTCTTGGACAAAAGAAAATCAAATTTGGTTTAAGGCAATCACACATGACTGTATTGAGAAGTATATTTTAAAAAGAAAACTTACATAAATTGAATTATCTGGCATAAACAGTGTAGAAAAGTATAGTTTAAAAATCTGTTTGCACTGCAATAAATGCTTACTTTTGCCATGTGTGTTGATCTGCGTTCCCAGTCATCACCTGTTCGAAAACAGGAACAACAAGACTCAAATCGTCCAAAGATGTAGAAGGTGAGCCTTCCGTTATAAGTTGCAGAAACATCCCTGCAACCTTGACCAACTGTTATTGAAAAAGACAAAAACAAAAAGAAATATTACCAAGTAGGCACACTTTTATTCTAGTAATTGTTGCAAAGCTTCTCACAGTGCATGTTTCAGAGTACTGTAACCGTACCTGGGCAACAACTTTTGGTAGAGTTTCCACTGATGCCCCTTCGAAACTTTCCCAGAGACTCATGTTGCCTGAAATGATAAGGTAGATTTTGAGAACTTAAACTTTTATTACTAAATACGTACAAAATATCCTACTTTTACTGTATACAACTGACAAAATCAGGGCTTGTCATTAAGTTGGAGTAACAAAACACGACATGTGATTAGATTTTGCCAGAACTCAACATATTGTTTCCCTGAGAAGCTGACTTACCTTGGCCTGGGTTCAAGATGAAGTCAGTGATATTAATGAGGAGAGCGATGGAGTATTGTGCTGTTCTGTCTGGAGGCAGGAAGCTCTGGATTGCCCTCATTTCATTCAAAATTCTTAAAAACAAAACAATGACAACAGGTTTGCATTAGAGAGTCTGTCTTGAAAATATTATATTGTTGTTTTGTCTGTACTGGCAAGTTTAGTTTGCCACAAGAAAAAAAGAATCTGACATATTACTTCCTAACTATAATGTATATTCTGTAGATGCATACAGGAGTATGAAAGAAACAGAGATTAAGGTCATTTTTTAGCAATACAAACTTCTGTCTGAGCATAAAAGTAGGGCAATAGCAATATTGAGAGGAATGAGAGAGCGAGAACTGTGAACCAATGTGCTAGATTTGGGTTTTTGGGCTTGGGTTTATTAACTGTGGTACCTTACAAGTCCAGGTAAATTGTAATTGTTTATAATGTTATTTGCTTATTTAGTTTACGGGAGTGTAATCATTTTAGTGCATTAGGTATAGAAGATTGTTGAAGACTAACTATGTTTCTTTTGGTTGCTGCTACATTCCTGACAAATATCACAATATTTTTCTGTCATGTCCTATCTGCATTATCATATGGTTTGTTCAATGTTGCAAAGAAATTTTGCTCAAATCTACATTGTGAATGTGCAGTTGAATGACAACAAAGTCTGTCTAAGTCTAAAAAAAATGTTTATCACAAAATACCATTGTTATTTAAAGTAAGTACTGAATAAATATTTTAATTTAATCGCCATTTTGTTCTGTGCAGTTTTCAGTAGTCTCTTTGTAACTGACTATTCCTGGTCCAAAATCATCCTTACTACGGATGGCCGATTATCGTATTGTGATCAGGGAAAAATAATAATTATCATGATAAGTACTGGCATTGTTTGTAATTATGATAAACCTAATTCAGGTGAATCAAACAGCGACCAGAACCAAAATAAATGGACATAGAGTATCATGCAGTTTTCAGATAATATTAGCCAGGTGTGTTAAAATATACGTGACATCTAAACATTTTATAGGTGTTTAGTTATATAAGTCCTGGAAATTACTGATCTGCAATGAAAAATAAACTGATGTGCCATGATTTAGGTTCAAGGGTACAAACTGAACAAAATGGGAGTAGTACCGCATGTGATGTCGATGTATCGGGAATTAGGAGGTAACCTGATGTTGTAGGGAAGATTTGCTCTTTGAAAGAAACAAAATAATATATTCCTCCTGCGCACATTTGACTTTATTGAATGAATGGCATAAAAGGTCATACCTGGCTCAGACAGTAAGATAGCTTTAAAGAGACAAAGATGCTAATAGAACTTGAAACTTTAATTTAAAGTCATAACATTGTCTAAAAGAGGTTTTTTTTTACTTAAATAATCCTTTATAATTAAAAGTTGTTGTTTTTTTTTTACTGTGAAAACATGCATGTCTGATAATTTTGCAGAAATAGCAGCAGTAGCACCATTACTCACATTTGATTCCACTGATCTGGCCCGCTGCTTGTAGCTGTGCTCTCAAAGTATGTCTTGACTAGTTTGACCACTGGCAGCAGGTATTCTGCATAGTTGTTCAGTATTGTTTGTTGGACAACGTTCTCTACTCTTTCCAGGATGTATAGGGAGATGTTTTGTGACGAGGCAAAACTCATGTTTTGGTTAAGAATAAGAGATAGGGAACCTTGCGCAATTCCTAGAAGATTCTGCTGCACCGGTTCTGCAGGGGTAGACCAATATGGGTTGGGGATCTGCATGGTCGTGTGGAGGGCAGTTAAAATCGCAGCAACAAAATTATCACTCTGCAAGCCACCTGGTTGCTCTGCCGCTGTTATGGCGTTGCTGAGGGACTCTGTGATGTTGGTTATCAAAAAGAGGTATGCCCTCAGTTCCTCGCTGAGCAAATGAGGCATTGTTTGCAGCAGGAAATTCAGGTCTCTCACAGGGGTTGACCACATCGTAGAAGAGTTTCTCCATTGGAGCATGCTGGTGAGGAGCAGTGGGACGTCCGGCTGTTTCAGCCACTTCTCAATGAGGTCAAGGTAGAGATTGATTTGGACCTGAATGGACTGCAGCTCTTTCAAATCTGAAACGTCACCCTGAAGCTCCGTGATGTTGTTTATGTAGACCAGCAGATGACGAATGATCTCAATCGTTGTGTGTCCGATTTCACTTATGTCGTCACCATCCAATGGGTACTGGAGGTTGTTCACCAGGAACTCTGTCTTCTCACTGACAAACAGGGAGAATTCAACCTGTGCTAGCTGGCCTGCCACTTGCATCCTTGTTATGTGGAAAAAGTCCTGTAGGAACACTGAGACTGAACTGTTGCTGGTGATCATTTCCAGCCTCATCAAATACCAATCCACGAGCTCCAGAAACACTTTCTGTGCACGAAGTGGGTCCTCCATCAATGTGGCGTTTAAGCTGTTAAATGGTTTCGTGTCAGTGACCAGCTGTATGAGATTCTCCACCATTGTGATTTCAACCATAATATCTGAACTGTTCTGTGGGTTAAACTGAAGTGACATCTTGATATTGGCCAAGATGGCTTCCAAGATTTGGACGATAGCCATGTCAGGGTTGGAGCTGAAGTCCCTTTGGTTAAGATCCTGGAGTGTTTCATTGACAATAACTGAGACGTAAGTGAGGAGGGTTGTTTCATTTCGAAGAGCTGGAATGTTTTGCAGAAAGCCGCTAACGCCATTTATCAATCCCAGAATACAGTCTGATGTCATTGTCAGGTTACTCTCTGGTCCAGAACACTTTTTGTCAATGTCGGTGAAAATGTCCAACATCTTTGTCATCAGATCATTCATGTTGGAAGCTTGTGCAAGTGTTGCAATTTCATGCAGATCAGAAGTGGTTAGGTTTGACTGTGTCAGAGCCTCCTGGACACTAGAAGTTGTGACATTTTGCATTTCTGAGACCAAATTCAAGAAATAAAGGGTCTGTCTGAATGTCTGTGCATAGGCTGCATCATTTGGTGACAACATAAGTGGGAAAAGTATTGTTATGAGTTCCTCCTGCTCCTGGCTCCAGGGGTTGGTTGGCTTTAATGTGATAGTGAGATCTCCACTGGCCGTTAGGATGAACTCTATTACATTATCCAGAAAATTAAAGATCCCTGAAATTCCTTGAAGGCAGTTCTTGCCTTCTACACATTTGGTGACCAGACCTTGCAGTGCTTTAAAATCCTGCAGAAAGTAAGTAGCATTTGTCTGGACATCACGTGGCAGGAATGCAACCAACTTCTGGATGATAAGCCTCTGGGCAGCGTCTGGTCCAACCTGAGCGAGACCCTGGGGATTCTCAGGGTCAAGCAGGTTAAGAAGGTCCGTGGAGGCTGCCTTAAAGTCGCTGACTTGAGCTGCAGTTAGTTGGCCATTGGATGACAGAAGTTCAATTTGTTGCATCCTGACAAGAGAAGATACAAACTCTTGAATCTGGTGTAGGAACCCAAGAATTATGTGGCTTGGGTCGCCATATGGAGAATCAATTAGTGCTTTCAGAAGCTCTGTGGCATCAAGGATGGCGTTATCCAAGGTCTGGTTTGTGAAATTATTAAGCGCTTCTTGGAGATTGGCCACAACTTCAGGGTTGATGAAAGAGGAATATGTCAGCAGACTGTGTCCCAGGATGTCAGAGAAAGAAAGAGTCTTGTTACTCTCCAAGGAGAGGAGCTCCATGATCAACTGCTGGAGTCCTTTCATTGCCGGGTCTGTCTCTCTAAAGGTAAATATTTGCTGGTTGATCCTGATTATCTGTAAGACTGCATCAAGCACCGTAGAGGCATTAACTGGCCCGCCACTGAAGAACAGAGCCTGGAGTGGCTTAAGACCTGCAGATTCTAACAAATCACTGATGAGCGGACCTATGACGGCAGGGTCAGAGATGTTTCGGTCAGGAAGAACAGCGACTGTTTGGACAAAGCCATCCAAGCTCAGAATCAACTTAATCAGGTAGGCAGAGAGTGCATCCCCCCCATCAATCTCTTGCTTTAAATATGTGGCTGTAAGGTTCCTGTAGATTTTCCCGTACACATGCTCCAGCAGAATCACTGTTCCTTTCAGAGCACTAGAAGAGTGTGAAAGAAAATTAGAAAAATTAAAAGTTGCAGTGTTAATTTAACAATGATAGTGATGAAACAAAAATTCTGAGTAAAATTTGAGGTGGAAAGCCAAAACTAGGACCTGTATCTGCTAACCAGATACTGGCAATGTGGGTAATTTAATAGAAAAATAATAAAGGTGTATTTTTTCTTATGCATTTCTTAAACCAGCAATGTGTGTTTCCCTTTATTTTTGAAAAACAAAAAAAATGTGGTTTCCTTACATTCTTATAAATAAAGCTAAACTCTTCTCCTATTTTATGAGAACAGTACTGTGCACCATCTCATCTTGTGAGCTGGCTCATGTTTTATGTGTGTATTAACTAGCAAACTAAATTCCATAAAACTTGATAGAAATTTGGAGCACAGGGAAAGGAAAAATCCAAATTGAACTAAAGAAAGAAAAACTTGTATTAAGTTGGTTATTAACCTTGGCAAATGAGTATACCCTCAGAATTGGGCTTGTATGTGTTTATGTTCAAAAAGGAAACTAAAAGTAAGTACAATTTTCTGGAATGGAGTCTATTTGTTGACTTGAGTTGGCAAGTTTTAGCACTTAAAATAGGAAACAACTCATCTCCATCATCTTATTTCGAGTGCATTACATCTAACTATCTCATTTTAGGGGTCAAAATACTCATTCCATTGGCAGATAATTTTATTTATATGCTTAACTCAAAGACAAATACACACATTTCAGGAACATTTTACTTACTTTAAGTTCCCTTTTTGCAGTTATTTTGGTTTGATTTTATCCCAACAAGAAAAAGCAGGTTATCCACATAGTCCTGAGGCTGTCTGAATGTCTGTTATTTTCTTTGGCATCATATTTATAATCATATAAGACTGAGAACTAATTTAGACGTGACACTTGACAAAATACTTCTAAGTAGCTGTTTCCTGAGACCACAGTTCAAAACCTAAAAGACGGCGAAGATGAAACAAGTCGACACGGAGACAAATTTCATGCATCGCTAGCATTCCATCTTTTTTTTTACACATACATATGACGAAGACAAACAGCCTGTGTCACTTACTTCACTAGGACATCTTCATTTGGTGAGATCAAGGCATCTGTTACTGTTTTAACAAACTTTGGCCACTCCAGACCAGTGTCACAATGAAGGGCCATGGAATGGGCATCCACACAGCCTGAAAGGAGAGCAAGAACACTTTTATGACAACATCTGGATGTTTTTGTTGTTGTTTTACTAGTAAAAATCTGTAGATTATTTGATAAGAAACTCAATTTGACTCTCAGCAAATATAGGCGACTCCAAAATTATTCACATCTCTGGCAGATGTAGAGTTGAGTTTTTTTTTTTTTTTATAGCAAATGACACACACATGCCTGATAAGATAATACGACAGCTTTCAAGCTATGTATGTGCCTTTTGCACACTGTATTTTACCGACTCAACGTATTATTGCACATCGGACATACAATCACGTCACCTGTTTATTTTTAAAAGCGTTTTTTATCTTTCGCCTTGACAGCAGAAAATAAGACAAAAAAAGATTAAATAAAAAGTATCTGGGCTCACAGTTCGGTGGCTCTTTTTCAACACCAGGTCGGTAGGTCATAATCCAGTAGATGATGTGGAAGTAATCCTTCATGCTGGGCCACAAATCATTCTCCTCAAGCTCCTCAAGCTCCTCTGCCAAGTTTTCCGTTGACATGATGTAACTGCATGAAAAACAAAAGCAAATGCTTGTTCAGACTGCTGAAAATAAGACGGCTGTTATAAAGCATAAGTACATGTATTATGTGTAACACCTTGGTGGAAGGATGCTCCAAATGTTCTCCTTTGATTGACTTAAAATGTATTTTTTGGAATTCATGGGTTGGAAAATAAATCCAGTTTATGGGAATTGTAATTTTAAAGCCTGATTGACTTTGTGTTTATTAATATTATTATTATTATTATTATTATTATTATTATTATTATTATTATTATTATTATTATTATTATCCATCCCTTATCTATGCATGCTTATCCCTCGACGAGGGGTGCTGGTGCCTATCTCCAGCATTCAGCGAGTGAGATATTATTATTATTAGTATTACTTTTTGAGCTGATATGTTTGTTGTGCACCTAAAAGATGAAGATGTTCATGTATGCTGTCAAGACTGTAAATAACCTTTGTTGAAGAGTTTCCATGATGTCATATGTGAAGGTGCCAGAACCCCATTTCATCCAGTAGTCTGGACCCAGCCGGGTCATCAGTCTCCCCAGAAACGTTCCAAATTGCATGCTGACATTGTACAAGTTGTTCCACTCAGAGAGCATCATGGGAAGTGTCAGGTTAAAGTCCATAGTGCCTGTGAGGACACAGTACACTTCTTTCGCCTGCAGGTGAAAAAATAAAAGTATCAAGTAAGATTTGGGACTAGATTTGGGGTTGTAGAACTACAGGCTTTGCAAACGTGCTGGCTTCAGCATCTGATGCATTTAATCAAACAAACAAAAAATAATAATATGAATAATTTGATATGTTCCTAAAAACATGGAGTGACTTATACATTTTGTACGACAGGATTCCAGTCCTCCAGCAAAACCTTCTTCAGTTCATGGATATCTTGGCAGAACAGAGATTTCCACACTTCCGCCTTTACTGTCTCGGTGGACAACAGCCACTCGAAGGGCTCAACAAACTCTTCGCATTCATCACGCTCCACCGCCTGAGGAAGCAGATGAAAAGACCATGGCAAGGTTTATAATGTGAGCCAATAATTACTGAAGAAAAGGACATGGCTTGAGACTACCTTAGTCATCCAGCCTGAGCTTCTGCTGAACATGGCTTATGAACAGTAAAACATGAACTGACTTAATGTCACCATACCTCCTCAAAGAGTTCCACCACGCTGTCTATCACCCGGCTGAACCAAGGTATCGCCTCAGACTGATTGGTCAGCAGCGTGTGATAGGTCATTTGGAAATTTTCCATGTCTTCCAGGACATTGCTCATCACCTCTGTAAGTATGAGCAACAAATATATAACAATCAGACAAACACAGAATCAGTTGATTGCTCGATCGGAAAAAACGTCGTCTTATGCTTGAAAAATAAAGGCAGCCAAAAAATACACATTTGCATTTTCGCCTTTAAGTTGCCCAGAGGGATATAATTTCTTTAGAAAACATCTTTTTAGTCCTGGGTTCCTGTTTTTCTTTCTTCTTGTGTAACATTCAATACCTGCAATCCCTTTTTGAATCAGGACTATCTTTCTTTTATCGGTCCCTAGTGAACGGGTGTTTCCGTGTATCATTTAGCTCTGTTACTCAACATAGAACCTATACATAATATTCAGACATATATAAGCCAGTTGGAAAGTACATTAATGTTACAAAAGGTGAGTTAATCTTGTACTCATCAGAGGCAGTCAATCTTCACTTGACTGCATGTTGTTGTTGTTTTTTTAAGTTTAATGAAAGTCCATAAAAGTTTGCGTTATATAGTCTTCTTTATATAGTAACCTTTATTCTCATCATCGTTAATTTTTTGTTGAGACAGATACTGGCTCAGGGGATCATTTTTAACATCCTTTTTATTCTTTTCGATTTAGAATTTTTACCTCTATATTATAAACTGTTGCACATTTGCTATTTAATGTGTTATAGTCTTTAGAAGTAAAAGAAATTAGTCAAAACAAGGCCTTAAAGAAAACTGGTGACTAAAATCAGCCAGGGACATCCTAATGGGTGCATCTCCATGTGTCATCATACAACAGTCAGTGTTCAAGTACAGCATGTGGAAAACAACTTGCCAGTGTTATTATTTCCACACCTCCTGCTTTGCTATAAACACGGTTTGTTTGAAGTCTTACTTTTTACAGTGACCAAAGTCACCCTCGTTGCTTTCATGGTCTGGAAGGCGGTTTTGAGACCTCTCTGAACAACCATGTACACCTCAGGATCAATTTTTGCGATCTCCAGCAGTGCTTGACCGACTCCCAAAAACCTGCCAAAGCACAAAGTCTGACTCATTACAAACGGAAAACGTTAAAAACTTGTGTACAGATATATAACAGCAAAGTCTGATTCGCCAAAAAAAAGTTACGTGAAACTTTCAAGGAAAGAAAATGAGGAAATTCATAGTGTTTTGTGTTAAGAACAAGACATATAGTAGATGCAAAGGAGATCAAACAATGAAAAGCTTAAAAAGCAAAACTAAAGAATGAAAAATAAATCCATAATTTACAATAAAAATCATTGAATAATGTTTCACCATTTGAAACACTGCAACCAATACAAATATTCAACCTGATTTAATTACATCTGCTCTGTACCTCTGAACTTTTCATTTTTTTGAGATGTCAACAAATAATAAATACTGGGATCAATAGCAGCAGATAAAAAGGACTTCTCCCAGTACTTACAGCTCTGCCTCGTCGCTTTGTGGTTCTTCTGTATCCTTGCTGCGCCTTGACCTGGAGACGTCATGTCTTCCTGAGGAGGAATTCCTCGTCAGTCTTTGCACCAGTTCTCTCACAAAGGACACATCATCTGCTGCCACATGCTTAGTCCATGCCAGAAAAACCTGGGGTGGATATTGTTCACAAAAAGGCAAACATGGGAAAAGGAAGGTTGAATTAGGAGGAAATCCTACATGTCATTTGTTAAGTGAAGACATCCTGCATTACATTTCTGCTATGCGGTTCTGTTTCTAAACTGTGCCGTTCCACAAAAATACAAATTAATCATCCGATACATGCGTGATCACTACAGGATGAAAAGAACAAAAAATGTAATAAATAAAAAATATAATCGCAATTTATGAGCCTCCATCCCATTTTCTAACATCCTGAGAGCATCAGATAAACACAGTGGGAGAAAAAAAGATTTTAAGTGAACAGAACTCAGTTATCATCAACTTGCTGTTTATTCTCATATTAAATAATTGGTATGAAGGGTTGGATTTAAAAAATGCTTGAAAAGTTAATATATTTAGGTTGATTCCAAGGGAAAAAAAAGTTAGGTATTTGAAAGTGGTGAGGACTTTTGGATTGGAAATGGTTTTAATGCTTAGCATTCTGAACATGCACAGATTAACGTGAGAATGTGACTTCACTGGCTGACTATCTGGGTGTGGTCAGCGCTGCAACACCACGAGCAAGGCTATCGCTTCAATTAATGGTATCTAATTAATGTTACTGAGAAAGAATCTATTTCCTCTGGCCTAAAGTACTAATCCTGTAATGTCTGGAAAAAAATGTTATTAGAAAACCAGCAGTTGTCAGCGCTGAAAATGAAAAATGCAATTACGGTATGCTTTACTGTGGTAGTTTTAAATGACTCTGTGGAGTGATTGTAAACTGGACATTCGCTGTTTGGACATTGAATGTTGCTGTATGATTTTAAACTGTATTATTATCTCAGTTAATCGGGGTACTGCAGAGGGAAACTAGCTTAAACCAAATCTGGTGCAAAGCATCGTTTATTAAGATTTCTATTGTTTTGTTTTGTTTTTGTTTTGTTTTTTGCACATTGTCCCTATTAAATAAACTAATAAACTAAACTAGACTGATGTTGAAAATATTGTGACCTGCTGGTTGCAAAGTGTATTAACCACAAAAGTAGTGTTCCAGGTTCTTGGGCCTGTTAGAACACTAAGGGTAAGTGATTAACTAAATGTTACAACATAGATTTAATTGATGGCCACATCATCCAGGTGAACGAGAGTGTGCAGCGCGTCATACTTACCAGAACACTCAGAAAATTCTTCCTGAATCACTCTCTCATAAATGACTAATGGAACCTATAGACGCAACTGTAGTAAATAGAGGAAAACTAATTTTTCATGTCAGGAAATTGTAAGGGTATGTGTGGGAAAGGGGAGCAAAAAGCAAATACTTAAGCTAATACTTGGCTCAAAACTTACACGGTGCTGCTTTAAGGTGCAACAACTTGCATATACTAACATTTTTGAGAAAAAAAATGTTTTAAGTATAGTTAACGTACTGTGTCTTACAGTGCAACTAAAATGAGCTGTTTTGCTAGTTTTACATCAAATGGGCATAAAATAAAAAAAATAAAATGTAAAGTACGGTGTACAGTTTAGGACATTCTCAAGTCTCAGCAAAAAAGGCATCAGACTATAAAATTTCAGGAAAAAATTATGAGACTAAATGGTCTTAAAAGGTCTCAGAAAAAAGGTTATCCAACTAAATAGTCCCAAACACTTGGGACTATTAGTTCATTAGTATTAGTTAGCATTAATATTAGTTAGTATTAGTATTAGTTCATTACACTGTCTGCCTCAGAGAAAGAAGCCTTCTACAGGCGACGCAAAGACATTATTAACATGCAACAGTGGCAGAACATAAAGGTCAATAATGTCACAACTGACAACTGAGACTGTATAATCTGATGCCTTCTTCTAAGACCTGATGGTATTCTTAAAATGTACACCATAATGCAGGTCAGTTGATTATAAAAGATCATAGCTGCAGTTGTACATTGGCCATTTGTTACAGTTCTGTTCTGCCCAGTAAATGTATTAAGCACAAATTACTGCAATGTTTGCAGGTCAGACCAATCAGGCTAAACGTGATTAAAGAGATGCATGTTTAGTCTTTGCTGTTGTCTGGCAACATAGTTTGAAGTCTAAAGTCAACACCAACTAAAAATTTCATCTATGCCAAGAGAGATGCTGTAGAGAGAAGATCCTCATACCAGCTGTTCTTTGTTGCAGGGAAATAGGAGCGGAGAGGCTGAAGGTATTGGTTAACTGTGGGCTTTGTGTTACGCAAAGGGTTATAAAAGAAAACTAGACGTCTTGAAAAGGAACAGGAGTTTTTATTTCCTGTTCAGTGGCAAATTAATAGATGACCATGTTGGCTAAAAACATTGAACATGTGGAAACTGAGAGCTGTGTTAAATGAAACCAGTTAAACACTAATGCTGTATTATTATGTCAACAGGACCTAAGTGACTAGGTGGAAATGATCAACGCACATATGCGCTTACAATAGATTAAGATTATTAGCGAACCGAATGGTTTCATAAACTATAGGAAGAGTTTGTCAAAGTTTGTATTTTTAATCGCTACATTGTAATCAAATGCTCTCAGGGTTTTTGCTCTGGAAGGACCAGAACTGGATTTGCCTGTTTGTCTGCAGGCTTCTTGCATACTTCTGTGTATATTTAGCATCATGACACAGCAAAAAAAAAAAAAAAAAGTGGCCACACAAAACAAATACATCAACTTGTTCATTAATCATCCCCCAAACCACCTTTTTGTCTGATTATAGCACTTGAAAATACCGCCGTACCTCTGCTGCCACTTTGTCAGGACAAATCCAACTCAGGAGCATGTCCACGGTGCCTGTGCTGCACGCCGCTGTAAGCCACATCGTGTTGTTGCTGTTGCCACACAATTGAGAGCGCACCATATCTTTGTCCCACATCAGCCCCACAGCCTAGAACAGAGAGGGCAATTACTGTAGTCCTCATTTGTTTGTCTCGAGATGGCACAGCAGGTCCCAGTCAGACAAAGAAGATTTCCAAATGTTTTAGGAATAATAAAATCTGAGTTCTTCGTGCTGTTTTTTTATCTGCTTGCTTGAATCACACTTGGTGGTAAATGTGACGCTGCGGGTTTTTCGACGGCCACAGATGAATCTCATGGCAAAGCGAGCCACCGGAGCTTTGCTCACCTGGTGCAGTGGTATGTGAACCTCCTGCAGAATTCGTTTCACGACGTCGCTGACTGTGTCATTCCTTAACTTGACAATGTCTCCGAGGGTTATCGAAACATCTAAAGAGATGCAAATCACACATTAGCACAAAGTTTCAAAACATTTCCACAGGACCTTAT
Source organism: Fundulus heteroclitus (assembly GCF_011125445.2). Lineage (NCBI taxonomy): Eukaryota > Metazoa > Chordata > Actinopteri > Cyprinodontiformes > Fundulidae > Fundulus > Fundulus heteroclitus. The sequence continues at coordinate 31,165,798 of NC_046367.1, read as the reverse complement.
GGCCACTTTATAAAAAAAAGAAAAGTGAGTCCAACGAAAACGTATGCTTACCTCGTCCGGGCCAGTTCTGGAAGTACTGGATCACACCAACACTTTCGTCTAGCGCTGGCTGCACTTGGTAGAGTGTGTCTGCAGTCTCAGGGAAAGCGTTCTGGACGAAACGCAAAAAGCTAAAGACAGCACAAAGAAAATACAAAACTGTGAGCAAATACCCCGAAGAGATGACAGATGAACAAATGCATATGCAGACAAATTGATTCTCAAGCTTATGAAGACATTATAGGCTTTTAAAAAAGAAACTGGCTAAAACTATCATTAAAAGGCTTATACCATTGCCAAGACCAGATACTAGTTGTGCTGATCTAACATAAACCTTTCTCCAAGGTTTCTATAAAACCAATATTTTGCACGTTCTCATCAGAAAAAAAAATCATGTTACCTCTGTATGCTTGTGAGCAGGGTTTCTGTGCTGTTCAGCAGGCCATCTATAGAATCAACAGAGAAGAGCCTGGGAAGGGCTAGAAGACTTTCCCAAAGTAACGTCTCATTTTGCAGCTGGTCAAAAAACATGACTGCCCCTCCTGCCAGTGACATTAGCGCCTCTGGTTCGTTCACCATCAGATCTGTCAGTACCTGCGAGCAAAATAAAGCATCTGAGCTGCTATCCAGAACTGCTTAAAGCACCCATTGGTCTACCAGTTTCCATGAGGATTACACAAAACAGAAAGAACAGATCATTAGAGATTTCTCCGTCCCACCGTCAAGGAAACTAAAAGCTTAGATGTGCACACACGCAAACGTAAGGCCAGACGGTTTGAAGGGACAAGCTGGAACGTACCTCGTTCAGTGTTTGAAGCGAGACTCCTAACACAGTGCTGTTGGAGTTGCAGAAGGTTACCATAGCGTGGGTGACCGTGCTGGGTGAGGTTTGGTTTATCCAAGGAAGTGTAATAGTGCAGATAGCTCTTTTAAAAATGTTGATCGACTCCAGAATTGTGTTCATGGTCTCCTGCAAGAAGCGGGTTGTAATTTATCACAGTCAGACAGGTATCCATGAGGAAGTGGGTATAGCATTAGTCACTTACTACTAACTTAAACTTGGGATTCATAGATAAGAATTACTTAAAATTTATTTTACATATATGTACTTAGGTATACGTGTTGTCATACATTTTTTAATTCCTTCAACAAACTGACTCAGTTCACATTGGTGTTATATAAAATGTTATGCATTTAACATCCTATTATCTTTGGGACTTGCATACACTGGTTTGACTGAAGACAAAGTTTTAGTCATTCTGCTGTCATTAAAGTCTTTGTCAGACGTTTTAGAGTCTGTGTTATCGTTTAATTATCATATCATGAGTGCCAATGTATTCCTGCACAAATACAAACGACTGAGACGTCTGACATTTATTTAGTTTTGCTGCCGTCGCGCTTGTTGATACCGACCTGATTGAGCTGAGTGCTGCCGAGGGGACTCATGGGAGAAACATTTGTATAGTTTGCTCTTTTGGATGAACCTTTAAAATACAAACAAACAGCTCAACACCTGAAGACAAATAAATACAATAACCTGAATACCAAACACTACAGTCAATTGCCAAACACATTTACTTTCCTGTATAAACGGATCTTTGCCAATAAAACCTTAAATTGTTGATAATTACCCTAGCAATGACAGTACAGACACAAATGTGTGTACATACCAATAATGTTTTCCATGAATTTAACCAACATTGCAGTGTCATTTGAAAGGTCACTGGGGAAAGTCTGGCTGAAAAACTCCTTCCCTTGCATTAGACTTGCCAAAGGAGATGTCTCTGGTAACGGAGCAGACCTGAGACACAAACACAAAACAACTGATTAATATATTGTGTATTCCTACCAAAAAAGGGGGAAAAAATTGTTTGAATTATTTTTTTTTCTAACTTGAGGAGAAAGAAATCGGCATATGAACATGTAGTTAGGTGGACTAAAATCTACGATATCTGGATAAAAGTTCCAATGTGGAGTTCCTTTTAGTACTAGCCGAGTCAATGTTGTCTTTCTTGATAGAATTTAGACCCTCTTTAAAACAATACCTACAGATAAGGCTGAAACTAGTCTGACGATAAGGAAATGAAAGTACTGAGCAGCATTCATTTAGTACCTTAGTTCAATTTAAGGGGTTTTCTGACACTTGGCAAACTCTATCTGTGTCAGCAAAGCCATGTTGGCTAGTTAATGCAGCCATGAACCAACACCAAATCATAGAAAGTCTACTATAAAACATATGAGACTTTTTGAAAGTGGCTTTGGTCTGCACCCACTGGATTGATTTATCTCCTCTAATTGCCCAGCCCATCAATGAGTCTTGGTTTGCTGATAATTGTGACTCAGTTGCTGGCTCATTTTACATAAACAGAGCCCCCAAACTATCAAGCTAAGTTTATTTGTATAGCACATTTCAGCAGCAAGGCTGTTCAAAGTGCTTTTCATCATGAAAACATCAAACACATGGAAACAGTAGCTGGTTGTGAGACCAGTAACAAACATTAAACTGTAACAGGTGAAAACCTCAATACACATCAAATATGTTGATTAAAGTTCCTCTTAGTATGAGCCGATTTAAAGGAACTCTGTGGTTTGACTGATTTGCAGTTTTCTGGAAGTCTGTTCCAGATTTATGGAGTATAGAATCTGGATGCTACTTCTCCATGTTTGGTTCTGGTTCTGGGTGTGCAGAGTAAACCAGAACCAGAAGATCTGAGTGGTCTGGAGGGTTGATACAGCAACAACAGGCCTTTAAATGTATTGTGGTGCTGATCCATTAGTGATTTATAAACTAACAGAAGTATTTTAAATTGTGTGAACAGGCTTAAATCGGAGGCAACCGATTTAAACCCATTGCCTCCGCAATCAGGAACTTATTTAGCTGTATGTGTGGAGTGAGATATAGCTTCAGAAACAAAAGGTATGCCAGTTTTAGGTGGTGAGTTCTCAGAAAATGATTGACTTTAGCTAGTTAATCCTTTTCTGAAGAAGCATATAAAGGCTGTCCAGCAGGAATTCCAGTTAGGAAAAAGCAAGGCATAAACATACCACTGATTTTATTAACTTTAATGTGAAATCAGATTGAGAATTGGCATCGGTGAATACCTAATCTTCAGTGAATCTGACTAGTTTCGGGGACAAATCTTGATCAGAACATCATTAGTTGATGCCATAAGAGAAAACCATCAACCTTCATCAACTATTGCACATGCAGCATCCTTAACATTAGATGTATCCACTGGAAGAAGGGAAAGATCATTGAGATGGAAAATCCTTTTGGACGGAGTCCTTGCCTAATCTTTTCTGACACATAAGAAACTTGTGTGGGTGTTCCAGTTCAACCTGCTATATCAATAGGCACCTTATCCAAACCAGCTCTGCTCTCTTTGCCATCATGACCTTTACATACACACTCAGGTTAGAAGACAATGGTAGCCAATTAACAGCTGTGTTGATCACAGTATAACTATCTAAGAACAACTAACCACTGGTTTAGATTAGTTGCATCATTCTTTACTCAAACCCTGAAGCTGTCTTCTGATTACATATCTGTTAGTTGAGTATAAATGTATCCCGAAAAAAACCCACCCCTGCTAATCCAGGTTAAAATCTCTTGTCCAGAAACAATCCCCCAAACATCAAGTTTAGCTGTAAAAAAAAAAAAAAAGAAAAAGAAAAAAAAAGCCCAAGAAGATCTAGACATAAACTCAAACTTCTACAATTTTTTTCTGAAAGAAGAATTGTTTCAAAGAGGATACTTCCTTGTTTTGGTTGAATAGATGTGTCAAAGCTGGATAAGAATTTACATGATTGTACATACTTGTTTATGGGAAAATTCTAAGGAGAAAATGCATTATTTTTATTGTTTTTTATTTATTTATTCATTGCTTGAGATACAGGCTGTGAAAGAAACATTTCTCAATGTCGACCATGTTCTTAGAGATCCAAACCAAAGTAGAAAGTGGAAAACCTGAGAAACGACACAAACAGGTTTTCCTACCAGCTGCCCTTAGACTGACTTATGGTGCAATACTGTACCTGTTTTTGTTTTGTTTTCTTACAGTTCACCCATTAAATAAACCTATTTCTTTTATTTTTTCCCTAAGAGTAATTTCTTTAAGAAAACATAACAAAAAGAATTGTCCGGAAGGATCAGTGCCACTAATTTTCTTCTACAAAACAATGTGATTTTGAGGTGATCGCATAAAAAAATGTATTTAGCTTTTCAGAAATACAACTAAAGTAAAATCATGTGCTAGACAGGTTACCTTCGACCCCTTGATGACTTCGATGCCGTTGAGTGCCCGAGGCGAGACGTGTTGTGACAATTGCTGTCTGTGTTGCAGAGGAGGGTCTGCATGAAGGGGAAGAAGCCTGTGCTTGGTAGGTTCCGGGGTCCAACATGACCTAGAGGAGCGTTAAACAATTTCCACAATCAGATGTGGATGCTTATGGACAGAACGCTTTACAAAAACAGTGATAAGTAACCAAAGAAGTTCATTTTTATGAATTTTCTTTCTATTTGGAAATAATGTTTTAGAAGTGACAATGTCATGTTTAAATTTCTGAGAAGCTATTAAAAAAATGCCCTGGGTGAAAAGTTTCAGCTTGCTTTGTATGGGCTGTAATGACATTCATCACCACATGCACAAAACCAACACCACCCTTTTGTCAAGAAAATACGATCAGCTCTTGGTATGGAGCAAAAACAACAAACACACACACAAAAAAAACACAAGGTGTGACGACCGCAAAGATCAAGTAGATGTCGTGCAGCTATTGTCACTAAATTCATGGTACAATGGTTTCTTGGTATTCATTCTGGGTAGCTCATAGTGTTTGCTCAGTGACAGTCCCAGTGATTGTGAAGGTCTTTGTGAAATCTGGACAAAACAGAGGACCTCTAAAAAAAAGAAAACGTGCATTACGTCACACACCAACGGCATTATTTGTTTTCATGTGCCCAGTTTCACTGTGTAAATAAAGTGTTGACACAAAGCGTAATTAATTGAGAAATGAAAGAAAGAAAACTCATGATTATTGCATTAAAACAACAAAAAGCTATGTATTTATACATGGATATGAATGCGGTATTTGTATCCATACATTTGAAAAGTGGCACCAAACAAATGACAACTTAATATTTAAGATTTTAATTTCACTTTTAACTTCTAAACTACATTTTTTACATTACATTAAACTACATCTGTAAGGATCCCATTACTGCCTAAAGTGTGTTTTCTTTATTGTAGAACTACAGATGGCTTATCATGAGAAAATAGCTTTAAACAATAATTAATGCTAGGTCTGAATCACTATAAAACATGATTCAAAGCTTGTGTCAGTGATTTAGTCAGCTTAGACACTGAAGAGTGCTTTGTTTCCACTTCAGAGTTTAGTATTACAGTACATGTTTCCAGCTCATACAAAAGAAAACATTGTGGTGGTGGATGATCTTTTTTTTTTATCCTTTTATATTCGAGCCCACGGAGAAGATCAAGTTACGAGTGTGGGTTGGTATTAAATATGATCTATTTAGAATAGGCCGAACAAACAAAAGAAAGTTGGTTAGCTGTTTGTATGACAGCCAACACCTTTTCACTGGTGGTTTTTCGCTATTTTCTTTCCGGACCGACATTCGGATTGAAGGTTGCAGTTTACTTTAATACCACCACTATCCCTAATGTGTTGGTCATTTTCCAGGCTTCCCTCAACAAGGAGTTTTTCAACTATCGCTGCAAGATGACAGACAGACGAATGCCTGTGCCACTCCTCAGTAAAATACAATTCCTCAAAGGATTTAAATCAATAAAGGCATACAAATGCCAAGTCAATATTTACGTAACAAGCTTTATTCTGAGGTGGAGTTGATGTTTGCGTTTAATTCTTCATGTATTTACTCTGATTAAGAAACTAGTCCTGCAGCACCAAGCTACTGACCTTTAAGATGACCAACACTGACTGACAGCTCAGTAATGAAGTCATGCGTATTTTAAGTTTCTTTTCAGCTTCAGGTGAATCCTTTATTCAGTCTTTCCAGAACGTAAGATAAATTTGCACTTATCTTGAGCCTTTTTTTCCACTGCTTTTATTGACACGTCTTATAATGCGCAAAAAGACTATTTATTTAGTCATTTATTTTTGTCTGTTTTGGGGAGGGAGGCGGGTGAAAGGTAATAATCTACCTTTAAGAAACAAAACTAAATACAGTTTCCTTCTCCGGCCTTAAGTTTATTTTATGCTTCATATGGACCCACTGTAACAACACTTATCATGACCCCATCATTTGGCTTTCTGGATCCCCACAATGCTTAGTTTCCTGGTGTTTTATACTTACATGTATCTCTAACAATTGGACGGAAATGGTCCCGAGTCACGGCGATTAGGATGAAGATGATCAAAGGCCAGACGATCAGAGTAATGGACCACAACTACACCGCAAGAAATCGTGGGCATCAGTGCAAAGAATCAATCATCACAATGTCCATTTCCAGATTTATGTATCCTCTGCAAGTTACAGGGAGCCTACTCTATGTTTTTTCTCAATGTGAATGTGTAAATGAAAGCCTCCAAGGCCTTGGAAAGTCACCCACCGGCTGTCTGATGACTCCCAGTCCATTCTTCCACAAAAGAAGTTTGAGCTGTCTGAAGAACGCCATCAGGAGAGGATGGCTAAAAAAGCAGATAAAAGATCATTATACATCAGTTCAGAGACATATTTACTGTAATTCCTATATTAAATAAATATTAGGTGATATTGTTTATGACATGGTTATACAAAGTAGTAAGGAAATGTGTCCAACTTTTTTGGCACATGGGCTGAAATTCTCAAGTCAAAGGTACTCGAGGGCCAGAAAATGGATAATAAGGATATAAAAAATATTCAAAAATGACATTGTGAATTTCCTTTTTACCTGCTTTACAAAGTGATAATTTCAATTAAACAAATCATTCAGATATTCTGAAGGAAAATGATGTCAAATCACTGTAGACCCAAAGTTAAAAATGCATTTTGCACATTAGCCTTATTAAAAGATGGTCACCCAGTTCGCAAATTATGTTAGACTCGATTGTAAAAAAAAAATACACTGAATTCTTTTTGGTCTAGCAATATGAGAACAGGATTTGGGCCAGTATTTCTTTCAAAACACTTGCGGTATTTAGCTAATTTTAATAAATGATATGGGAAAAAAAAGCTTTTAATGCCCAAAGGTTTGCATTTGAGGGTTAGGGTTAGCCCTCAGACAGATGTGGTCGTTTTTAATACGAATTTAAATAGAATGTAAAAAGTGTGGTTATCAAAAGATGAATACATTACATTGGCCACACCAGGACCAGGACATGCCTGATTTAATGCTGTAGTCACAGCATTATGATACTGAAGAACCACAATGGATAAATTATTTCAAGACTGAAATTTTAAATGTATATCCTTAATTAACCAGCTCCATGGTCCTCAAACTACCCAAGTACCACTAAGCACCCCTAGTGGTAATAAGGGAACCTTTTAATGGTACCCAGATGAGATTTTAGTATCATTACTTACAAGGTAAATACAAATAAATGAATTGTGGGGATAATTTATTTGTACTAACTTTATGAAAAGTAATGTTACTCAATCATTCCTAAGCCAGACAGCTGCTGTGTTTCTACATCTACATTTGAAGCTGGAACTTGGATAAAGGAATACAAATCCAATCCAATTCACAGTGTTTCAGTTCTAAGTTCATAAACTACTGAACTTGTCAATGCGTATTGACTATGTTAATTGCTATTAGTAGCACAGTTTAATACCAAGGTACTTCCCTGTAAATATTAGGCTTATAGTTGTGTGTGAAATAAAGATTTGACGAGACACAAATCATGAAATGCTGATAAACAGCAACACGTTTTATTCATTTGAAGGTAATGGTTGATGAGAGCTCCAACTTTGTCACTTGGCCATCCAACTTCACGTAACCTTTTGGAAGTTTGAAATAATGAGTAAAAACTTAATTCGCAATGCGACTGCTTCTCTCAACCAACCACCTATCTAGTAGGTAAACCTTCAGAAAACATAACGTGAATGTTTGCTGACAGTTCAATCAGGCATTGGCAAGTAGCGCTTCCTGACGGTCATATTGTAGTGATCACCAACCTCTTTGAAACTGGGAGCTACTTTATCGGTACTGTGTCCTACGAAGGGCTACCTTTGAACTACAAGAGTCCAAGCTTAACTCTATGTAGTATAAACATGTTTTTAATGCTTTATTCATTTTTAAATCTATGTAAATACAATGAAAAAGCATTTTAAATGCAGCTCACTGCAGGGTTGTGCTATTTTTTTGTACAGGCTTGTGGGCACCACATTTGGTCCTTGCGGGCTACGTGGTGCCCGCGGGCACCATGTTGGTGATCCCTGTTGTAACGATGTTTCCAACATTCAACATTAGTGCTGTAGGGAGCACTAATGTTCCCTGGACATTTAAGTCACGTTATGTTTTTCCATCCACTAAACGGCCATGGAGGGTTCCCTAATAGCTCCTTTTGAATCTCCATCAAGACTTCCAGTTAATCTGAATCTTAAACTTAAACAGGGGGTAATGCTAATAATTCAGGGATATAAACATTTTTAGTTTCAACTGTATGACACTGGCATGTTACATTTTAGTTTTTTTTATCAGGAAATGGAAAACAGATATCAGCTATACCTGGTAGAACATAAAAATGGTAAACTCTATGAATGGGAAACTGTAAACTTGTCAAAATCATGTTCAATTTGGATTAACATTTTAAAATTAAAAACAACAAACTAATTTTGAAGTAGTTAGACATTATTAACAATCAACAGCTTTGATAGAAATGCATAGCTGTGTTCACACTAAACAAAAACAAATAAATCAAAGTGACCTTTAATCAGCATTGGTCCCTTTGTAAGTCATTAATGTACTTTAGCTTGATAATACAGTTTACTGTAAAAAATATATATATAGTTTTGACCTACCTGAGCACTGCTGTCCTTGTAAACTGATTATACTGTTGACTATCTATGTGAAGTCCGCGGGCTCATTAATAAGGACATCTTGCCACAGGAGGTAACCCCCTAGCAGGATGGCCTTTCCATCAGTCCTTTGCTCGAGAAAACAGAGAAAATTGGCCTGAAAAAAAGTTAAAAGCAAAAACTCAGAGCCAGAAACTTTCCCTTGGTGACTCGGCAGTGGTTGCAGCAGTAACAACCCTCACCTCACTAAATGCACCTGTGGTTCTGAGAATGACAAGCACCTCCTTTGTGTTGGTAAATCTGAGAAAGGGCGTGTGCTCTGGCTGTATTCTAAACAAGAAAGAAAAAAAAAACCAGCATGACTTCCTGGAACAAATAGACCAACCTCAGAATAATTATGCAAATGGAATAGCTTTTCAGTAATTAATTAAATTTAAATCAAGCAACTCCGTATTGTAGCTTGTGTCATAATAAATGACAGAATATCATCTTAAATCATAAGCCTATGGGTAAACCTATGGATTCACAGACTAGAATATACGTATATAGTATGTATTTTATATTATAGGAAACAGGAGTTATAAAGCATTTGTTGCTGTTGTTCTACAGAATTAGCCATACTAGGGTGGCACAAAAGCATCAAATTACGCACAATCATTTTGTAAGCTGTTGTTGAGACAGTAAGATTCTCCAGAGAGATTAGTCACACAATATCACGGGGAGAATCCACTGGGATGGATTATCCCTCCTTCATATCTAAGATACAAAATACACAACATAAAGTCACTGTGAAGTAGATGACAAAAGCTGGAAAAAAGTTTAGAAACGGAGTAGCCAACCATATAAAGACTGAAGGGAAGATGTCAAAGAAAAAAAGCATCTGATTTAAGTTAAACCACTTTTCCTTAAACAAACATGTTGAACTATTAAGATGCCACTTCACTGATCTCGTAACTAAACATGCTGGTAGTGCAGCCGTCAGGCAGGTTGAGCAGCAGACACATTCTTCCAGTAAGCAACATAAAGGGTTGGGCCTAACAGGATTATAGATGACATGTGACACTTTTGCATTGTAAAGTATAAAGCAGTCTAAGGTAGGTATACCGGTTTTCTTATTCTGATATCGTGTGAAGGTTAAAAACCGTCACAGGTACGGTAGAGCGAGGTGTATTTAAATACAATTTTCACACAAGCCTGATAATGGCCCAACACTATCTGAAAGTCCTTCAAAACACACAGACAGATGTTTTCAAGCTTTTATTTCTGTTTGTTATGATAATTTTCTACATACAGCCGATGAAAACATTAGATTTCAGAATGAGATTTTGCCTCAGACCAAATAAAAAATGTAAATACAGAAATCAATGAAAAGTATGCTTAATGGCTGCTTAAAGGTTATTTTAAAAGTTACTTGTAATCTGACAAAGGAGCCTCATCTGAAGGTATTACTGAATAAGACATGTTACAAAACTTTTAGTTTTTTGAAATCCTTTGAAATAAAAAAATGGTCTCCCTTTTCTTTCTCAGACATTTACAATTTCACATAAGACTATTAAAAACAAAGTATTTTTAATACAAAAATATTACTTCGGTGGGCACAGAATCCACTTGCTTGAGGTACAGGATTAAGTTTCCACAGTCTGTGGTGATGATTCATGGATTTATGTTATCTGCTGGTGTTGGTCCATCATATTTTTATCAAGTCTAAAGCCAGCTCAGCTTGTCAGTAGAGCATGCAGCTTTACGGAGATGCTTATTTCATTTACCGATGGGACTATTACTGCTCATACTGCCAAGTACCACTCCATGCGAGTCTATGCGATTTCATCGAGAAAAAGACGTGAGAACAATGTAGTGTTAAGGGTGGGACAAAACCCTCGAATACAGACAATCATTTTGCAGGCTGTTGTTGAGGAGGTTAGGTTCACACTTGGGATTAGACAGACAATATCATGAGGAAAATTCACCGGGAAAAATTGAGACTTCTATTCCCCACATATTCCCCTTTCATAACTATGATATAAGAAGCTCAACATTAAATCCTTGAATTGTGAATTATAAAAGCAAGAAAGGGTTTAGAAAGTAGTTTACTGTATAAAAGAGCAAAGAGCAAGATTTAAGAATAAAAAGCTGAACGAAAGACATTGTTTAAATTGCCCCACTCATCCCTATACAAAGATACATAGCTATTTTTTATTTAATTTTTAAACCATTATTTAACCAGGCAAAAACCTACTGAGATCAAGACAACATATTGGACAAGACAAATAGAATAACAGCAAAACAAACAGTGAGAACATAAAGCATGAGTAAAACTGACTAGTAAAATGCAAGAGTTGCAATTTCAGCAACAAGCTAAAAATGTTAAAGCATAATAAGATAGGATTTAAAACACAGGCACTGTCCAAAGGATGCCCGTTGTCGGTCAAGATAGAGTGGAAGGCCCTCAGCTAAACAAGTTCTGACAGCTTCAGTTTCGATTGTAGGGCTTTCAAAGCAGAGAGAGCAGAGAAACTGATTTGTTTTCTCTCTCCCTTTTCAGTCTGAACACGTGGTACAGAGAGAGATGCAAAATGTCCTTAGAACGTAAGGCGTAATGTGCTATCAGTTCTCCAAAGACAGTTAAGATAAGTAGGAACCAGGCTAATAAAAGACTGTGTGTAAATCTCTTTACATCCAAGGAAAGCACGTCGGCTTTAACGTAGAGCTCACAGTGATGGGTGATTTGGCTACAACTAGTGAGAAATCTCAGTCCACAGAGGTAGATAAGAGTCAAAGGACTGCAGGTAGCTGTTTGAAGCACACATAAATACGCCACATCCCCATAATCAATTACAGATAAAATAGCAGCTGATATCAGTCTTCTGAGTTCCGAGGGAGAAACATGACTTAAGTTTCTTAAGAACTTAAGTTTCACCCTTAATTTAGAAATCAAGCTTTTAACATGTATTTTAAAAGAGAGCTCCTCGTCAATAGTTATGCCCAGGTATTTATAGCGGCTGACTAGCTCTAGAGTTTTACCTTGATTGGTTTTAATTAAAGGGATGCTCTCTGAAGGAACAGACTCATTTGGAGAAAAGCATAATCTTGGATGTCTCTACATTTAAAAGCAGTCTCCAAGGCTCATTGCAGAAATTCAAATGCCCGTGTGATTGATTGTGAACAGCAGTAAATTATAGAATCATCTGCATTAAAAAATTAGGCATTTCATATGTTTGCGCACAGATCATTAATGTAAATTGTGAACAGAATGGGAACTAATACTGAGCCTTGAGGTATACTGGTTGCGACCTCAAGAAAGGTGAAACTAACTCCAGCCACCTGAACGTACTGCGTTCTGCTTGACAAGTAATCTGCAAATCAGGAGATAACATGGGTGGAGATGCCTTTTTTTTTAAAAAAGAATGTCAAAAGACTGGGTCACAGTATCAAACGCCTAGGACAAGTCAACAAAGAGAGCAACACAAGCTAATCTGCTTCCTATAGTCTGACTGAAAAGGGTTCAAGTGTTTGATTTTTAAAAAGCCCTTCAGTTGATCACGCAACAATTTCTCAAACACTTTAGCCAGGATGGACATTTTTGTGAAAGGTGTGTAATTATTTACAATCGAGGTCTCACCTCCAATTATGAACAACTGATGTTTTTTTGCTGTCCACACCTTTTCAGGACACTACTACTGACCTCACAAACACGTTTTAAACGAACAGAACAATAAGCTGATGGACGGCTTGTAACAACGGGTTCAGTGTTTAAAACAGAACTTTTAAAAATCCCTGCTTAAATAATCAAACAAATGCCCTGCGTTGTTAAAATGTTCATTAAAATAATTTAACATTGCACTTTTTATCAGCAATGACTGTGCTACATAAACTTTCATATCATTCCAAATGAACTTACGGAAAGACGAGGTGTCAGACGGGCGGAGCAACAAACATTATTTCCATTCATCCCCAGAGGCTATAGCATATTTGCAAAAACATCCAAAGTGTTTTGCTTGAGGGTCATTTTAAAGTTTCCCGTCAGTGAGGATTTGTGGAGCCACGTCATCTTCTGGAGTTGGTCTGCATTTCATCATGTCTAAATTCAGCACAGCTTCCCAACAGAGGGAAGCACTTCCATCCCTTTCCTCTGCTAACGAGCTTTAATGAGATGTTGGTTTTACTTTTCAGCAGGACTTGGCACCTACTCACGGTGCCAAAAGTACCAAAACCTGGTTTAATTACCATGGTGTCACTGTACACACTGAAGGAATATTATCAAGAAGAAGAAAAATACCGGTGTCTCCTCCCAACAGGATGTGCCTGGAAGAGAGGTGTACAGGGGCATCCTGATCAGATGCCTGAACTACCTTAATGGACTCCTTTCAATATGGAGAAGCAGAGGCTCTACTTAGGAGCTTCCCCCTGGATGATGGAGCTCCTCACCCCATCTCTTTAAGGCTGAACCTGGCCACCCTCTGAAGGACGCTCATTTCAGCCCCTTGTATCTGGGATCTGTTTTTTTTGGTCATGATCCAAATCTCGCAACCAGAGTGCGAAATACGGGGGGCTCCAGGGGGGGCTCGACCCCCCCCGATTAACCCATGAGACCCCCTCAAAGCCTCAAAAGCAAAATTTAAAGGGGGTCTTAAATTGTGTCAAAAAATCTAAAAATAAAATATTTTTTGTCACTAATGGTCACTAAAATTTTTTAAGCTCAACATGTCCAGTATTTAAAATTCAAAACATTTATTCACAAATATCAGAATTAGAATCAGACATACTTTAATGATCCCAGGGGGAAATATGTTCTTTTTTATGCCAAGTGGAGCCAGCCAATCCTATTCGCGGATGCAAATTAGGAATGTGCGCGCCAAACAGAAGAATAACGTAACGTTGACAACGTTACTAAAAATGTTTAAATTTTAGTATTAGGAACTGATCTTATCTGTTGTGCCTGTGCACTTTATCTGTTTCACTGTTGGTGAATGAGAAAATCCTCTCGAGTCCTTGTATGTCTGGTGAATGTGAAAAATTGACATTAAAGCTAACTTTGACTTTGACATTGTAATGTTATAGGCCTACTGCATATTGAGTAAATTTACATCGTTATTGCGCAACAAACTGGGGAGATGGGGACCCCCCCAAATATTGACAGGTATTTCGCACACTGCTCGCAACCATAGGTAAGAGTTGGAACATATGCGGTCCGGTAAATTGAGACTTTTGCTGTTTTGACTCGGCTTTCTTCACCACAAGCGACTGGGGCAGCGTCCGAATTACTGCAAAGACCCAATCCGTCTGTACATCTCTTGTTCCATCCTACCATCACTCCTACCCTTATCTCAGAGGAGGGCCTGTCGAACTTTTTCCGACTGAGAACCATAACCTCAGAGTTATAGGAGCTGACTCTCATTCCGCCCGCTTCACGCGCAGCAGCGAGCCGCTCTAGTGCACGCTGGAGTAGGGTTTAATGCCGGGAGACGGGATTCCCGGGAAATCTGATCAAAACTATTTACCGATTCCCGGGAAATGTTATGACGGGAAACGGGAAATGAAAGTTAAAAAAAAAATCCAATGCGCTCTTATTGGAGTGCGCGTCTATTGTTGTCTTACGGTAACGTTGCATTCAGTAGCCTACCGCCTAAGGATGTCTACTGCCAGCTTTGTATGGGAGCATTTTAAAAAGGTTGAAAATGAAAACGCAAAGTGCATGTTATGTGACCGGATTGTCAGGTGTTCTGGGGGGGTCGACAAGTGGATTGCGCAGACATTTAGAATCTCAGCATAGTAAAGTTCCTGAAGAAAGCCAATCAACAAAACGTCTGAAAAAGCTAGATGGCTACTTTAGCAAAGCTAGCAAGTCGCTTGGTGAAATACTAGCCTAGATGACAGCTTTTGATGGATTTACGTTTAATAGTATGGCAAAATGCATATATATGGACATACGCGCGCGCGGGTGTGTGGGTGTGTCTGAGCCCTCCCATCTGCGGAGGACACCGGACGGTGGATGATGCACTTGGCTGAAGGCAGACGCACCTCAGAGCGCACCAGAGGCATAACTACAAAAAACAGCCATTTTACCGGGATTCCCGGGAAATGCGTCGTCTTTTCCCGGGATTTGATACATCTCATTTTCGGGGAAAATATTAAACCCTACGCTGGAGGTCATGGTCTCAAGAAGCAAACAGAACCACATCATCTGCAAAAAAGCAATGATTGTGTCCAAAGGTTCCCAAATCAGACACCATCTCCATGACTATGCTTTGAAATCCTGTGCATGCATACCACAAACAGGATTGGTGACAGTTGCCAGACCTTTGTGCCACAAATGCAGACACAGCTCTTGCTTTGGGCATACCAGGACTGGGTGGCTGTGTGTAATAGGTCAATTAAATTTACGGGGTTTTGTGCTTTGAATTGAATAACTGAAATAAATGAAATTAACTTATTGAGATGTCTTGCTTGTCTAGGGGGTAAAAACAAAAATGTATTCCAGTTATGCCAGTACACATTGTCTAGATATACCTTTATTGAATGCAAGATCCTTACACCTACGAAGATCGAGTTCTTCCTCCTTCTGTTCTTTTGCCGTTTCAAAATATATTTTATCCTTAAAATACATCAGTAAACATTCTTAAACAGTAAAAAAAAACACATTTTAATATTACATCAAAACCAAATACAGTCATACAGCACAGTTCACTTTTGTGAAAAATAGACATACTTTCAAGATAATGCAGCAGATACCAGCCTTTTTATGAAAGATTCACACTGACCATTAATCTAAATAAAACTGTATCCAAATGTAGTTTCTGAAGCTTTACACTGTTGAGCAGCAGAGTTTAGGCTTTTGGAGCCCAAAGCTCAGGCACAGCGGCCATTTAACACTGAAATCAAGAGGGGAAAAAACAGTCCCAAAACAGATATTTTCTATCATAATTCTGTAAGCTGTAATACTGCTTTTGGTACGGGTGTTTCAGGGTAGGGTGAGGTAAGGTCAGTAAACAATTTTCCAGTGTGTGGGCTGTTCGCATTGTTTCTCAGAGTCTCCACAGAAACGGTTGTATGTCGTTTTTGGGTCAAACCCCAGGATTTCTCTCTCTTCGTGGATCCGGAACGAGAAGGTGGACACGGATGTCCCAATGAAATACCTGGAAAAGAGCCATTCAGAGTATAAATGAAGCAACACTGTGGAACAAAGTGCACAATGGGACAAAAAGACAATAAAAGTGCTTAAGAATGTAAAACGAGGTGAGAAACAGCATGAGTCATCCTGACCAGTTCATCTAGTTGAGCTACGTGGCTGAAACATCTGAGATATTTGGAGGCAAACAAAGGCACAATGCATTATCCATCTATTTATACCCCAAAACAATTATCGAAAATGTGATTTGACTTAAAGCTTATCTCGTGCTATTTAACCTTAATGCTGACGTCGCTCAACAATGAAAATGTGCACAATCCCTAAAAACATTTTAGTTTACCTCACTAGTAAGCTAACACGGCTACAGTGCCGTGTAAATGTTTTCACCCCCTGTTGGCAGTTTTCATGTTTTCTTGTCTCACAACCAGTGCCTGTATTTACAAAGAATCCTAAGACTAGAAGTGACGTAATTTTAGGAACAAATTTGAGAATATTCTGAATTTTAGGATTGTTTTTTCTCACTTTCCAGGCTGGTGCTTGAAAACAGAGAAAATGGCATTTATCTGTGGCTATGTGCTTAAAAGTCTGTCTATTTGTGCCTGTAACCAATGTATCTTTCGGCACTCCTCTACTCTCTTCTGAGACCTGTGCGGACAGAGGCGATGCGTCTATGTCCGGTTTGGTTTTTCTCTGTCTTTTTTTCTCCATTTTATGTCGGTCGTTTGGTCAAATACAACCTGCTTTATACAAGCAGACAATCACAGTAAAAGCTGAAAAGTGAGTGCATACTAATATCAAAAAGATTAAGTAGTAAATGGATAGTAAAGATAATAAGCCAATCAGGTTAATATTGACCTAGCAACCACACCTCCTCACCGAGATAAAAAAGTATGCTGTCTCCTTACTCAGAGTTGCTCTCAGCAACAATTTGAATTACTCTTAAGCTAAAACTCCTTAGCAGGAATTGTTAGGCTGAGTCCTCTGAGAGGACTCTGGGGATCTTTGTGAATATGGACCCAGCTCTATGGAGCGTACAGCTTATTGTGGTCCTATGGACAGATCATCCAGTCTCTGCTGTGGGGCTCTGCAACTCCTTTGGGGTTATGTTTGATCTCTGTGCTGCCTCTGATTAATGCGTTTAGGCAAGCAGTCTTCTCTTGGCAGGTTTGTTGTGGTACCATGTGCTTTCCAATTAATGTTGGACTTGATGGTGCTCTAGGGGAACATGAAAGATTTGGGTATTTTTTATAACCTCAACCTGACTTGTACTTGTACTGACTTGTACTTGAATCTGGACACTGTCTCTCTCCCCCGTTCAGGACTTACAAGCTTCTGAGTTACATTGACGCACAGTCTGCTGAGTGTATACAGCTTCCGTGTATATATCCTTTTACTTCGTATTTTACTGTATTCTTATTTTTTTGTCTGCACCATCAACACCAAGTCAAATTCCTTGTAAGTGCAAACCTACTTGCCGATTAAATTCGATTCTGATTCTGATTCTGACTTCTCAAAAACCTTGTCCCTGACTTGTTTGGAGAGCTCCTTTGTCTCCATGGTGTGATGGCTCCTGCTTAGTGGACTTCATTTCACTATTGATGAGACTTTTCAAGGTAATTGGTTGCACCAGAACTTTTTAGGGACTTCTTAGTAAATGAGGTAAACATATACCGAGGGCAGATGCCAATTTTCAGTTTTGCATTTTCTAAAAACGTTTTCTTTTTTCCACTTCACCAACTTGGACTATTTTGGGCAAATCCCTCACGTAAAATTAGATTTAAAAACGCTGAAATTACAGGTTGGAATGCAACAAAACAAGTATAGAGTGATTATAATTTGATCTACTTGATATAAAACCATGCCAAACAGTGATGAGTGCATTTCACTTAGACCAAATTCTGTACTCAAGAGGGACGCAGCTCCTTTTTAACACACCTGATCGTGCCATGTTTTTTTTTTTTTTTCTGCTGAGAATCGGGTCGGTAAATCTTAGAGCTAATGCTAATACACGCACAAAGATTGTTTAGTAATAATATAGGGCCTCACCGCTCGTTATTCACAGTAAAACTGCTTTGTAGAAACATTTAGTTTACACTCATATTTGTGGTAAAATAAAACGTTGACAGGTCAGTGTGTGCAGCTGCAAACAGTTAATCAATGCCTCAGTTACTAGGACGGATTTCCAAAGTCTCTGTGGCATTATTTAAGCTTGCAAAAAATGCTTTATGGAGAATGTCAGTACAACCTGTGATGAAATTACCTTGCATGAGCGCATATCCACTGGTCAATAATAGCCACTCCTCCGTCTCGAAGCAGCTCCAGATCCTCTTTGGTTGGCTCAAACCGCACCATGTCTGGCAACAACCTTTTCAGCTCTCTCAGTTCTACATGGATGATAAGATCATTACCAGTTGCTTGTTCTATTGACTTTATCGCTTTTAATGGAATTTCTTTTCTTATCTAATCGAGCGTGATCTAGAAGGGTTTTGGTTTAGAGTTTTGATGTGAAAAGAAAAAGACAGAAGAAATTAAAAGATAGCCATTAGTTAGAAATAATACTTAGGAGCGTAGGATGGGAAATTATTAATACATAATATACTGAAAAAACTTTGCATGTTAGACATGTTATTTTAATCTATTTCTTTCAAAAATAAGCTAGTCTGTCATCACCTTCTCCGTCCGCATCAGTCGCCACAAACACAGTCTGAAGTTTGTGTTTCTTCATCAAACTTCGGATTTTTTTGGCCGCCCCTTTCAGGCTGGGCACATCCTCCCTGTGACCCCAGATGAAGTCCTTTCTGCGGAGATGAACCCCCAGATATGGACCCCCCACAGCAGAGCCGGGCTTGGCCTGAGAGGAATATAAAGCAACAAACTTTAAATTGTTGAACTACTGCTAGCAACTCAGAGACATAACATGTTTTCCCTCACATAAGTTTGATTATGTTAACATCAGAATACTTAACATAAGACTTATGTTACATTAAACCATGTCACCTTTTGTCTTGTTGCAATAACAGGCTACTATGTTTTATTAAGATTATTTTGCAATGGACAAACACAAAATAGTGCACGTTTGTGAAGTCGAAGGAAATCTATAAAAGGTTTTAAATATTTTTTTACACACAAAAACTGAAAAGGTTTACTCTACCAGCCTTACAGATCTAGAGACTAAAATCTTTGTCGATGTGTCTAAAATAGCTTAGCATCAGTCAGATTAGATAGAGTATAGCTCTAAACAAAATTTTACATCTCTGACTCTAGATTTAGCATAGTGGTTCTGCTGGAAATTGAACCCCGGACCGGGGCAAGTCCTTCGCAGTCTCTAATAATAATAATAATAATAATAATAATAATAATAATAATAATAATAAATTTTTTATACTCTTTACATTAGTTTACCAACCCTAAAGTGTTACAATTTAGAGCGTTAACTCTGAGCGACTTCCTGATTCTGATAAAGTAATAAACACCTTCAGCTTGATGCTGCAAATATTTTTCACAAGTGTTACACTGCAATTCAGGCTGTTAGTTTTTCCTTCTACTTCACAATTCTTCATCACTAGTGTTGCTTGCTCTCTCTCTCACACACACACATGCACACACGCACAGGAAAAACAACAACTATGAAATATATATTAAGCTTTGTGTGTGTGTACATAAAAAGATATGAAAAAATTCAAGGGGTGTTGTTCCTTTTGCAAGGCACTGCATATTCGGAATATTTCCCACCACTTGTGTTGAATTCAAAAGTTGCCAGTTCAGTAAGGAATGAGTATCCAAGTATAGCTGTGAATGGATATGGGAGATGTCCTATTTTTTTAGCATCTACCAAGGAAAAAAAATATTGATAGTAAAATGAACTTCAATTATGTTTGCAAATACTAAAAACTGCTAGTGCGGTTGAGATTGTTACTGTTGCTGTTTTAACTACCTAAGTATTTACATCTCAGAATTGATTTGACAAAATTATTGTAGACAAAGTCCATATAGCCCAACCCTAGCTGTAAAGAAAATATGCAATTTCAATATACCCCAAGAAAGATTCACATCTTTTAGGTAGGTGTTTTTTTTTTCTTTTAGCTAGCTGAGAGACAACATATGTTGTTGGTTTCTGTTGTCATTGCTAATGGTCCATAAGCAGCCATTACTTCCGATTTCTTCTCAAACAGGGGAGCGGTTATTGGATAAGATATGTAATTTATCTTTTTAGAATGAGTACATCACACAACCCACTAAAAAGAGACAAATATATCCCCTAAATGGTTAATAATGATATGTTAAACATTTTAAAATGTGAAGTTTTGCGACAAGAGTAATAGTCATACAAATCATGCCATAATGACAGACTCAGTGACTCACTTTCATGCGGGTCCAGTCCTCATTATACAGTGTATGGTCCCTGTCATCTGTGGAGTTCAGATATTTTGCTCTGAAATCATCTCCTATGAGCCGCAGGTGCTTGGCAAAAACCATGCTGCGCCGGGTCTAAATGGCGTGAAAAATGTTTTAAATATCTCTGCATCAGTTAACAGACAACAGGGTAATCTTAAGCGTGCAAACACAGGATTTATTTTTTTCATACAGAAAAGATTAATGCCCTAGAATAGATCATCATCCAATAACCTAAATTACTATATATATAAAAAAGAGAGAGAGCAACAATCTGCCTTCTGTTAACTAACCACTAACACAGGGGTACTGTTACTTGACTTACATCCCAGTAATCTCCTCCTGCATAGTGATCGTGTAGGAGAGTCTCTGCTCTATCAAGCATGACTGAGCTAAAAAAAAAAAAATAGAACAGCACACAGACAGGTTTATTCAATCTGAGTATCAGTGCGGTCAAAGGGAACAAACTGTGAGTCATACCAGACTTATACAACAAAGAAGTCATATCATCTTTTCCCCTGCTCACAAATAAAGGATAGGCTACTTTACAAGGGATTTTGTGCTTAATCTTTCACAGTATTTAATAGAATAGATCAGTTTTTAGAATTTGGCTGATTCCATTTTTTTCCCTAAGGACTGAAACACAAAGGAAAAAAAATGGAGGTTCCTTGATAGCCATAGCAGATTTGAATCTCCCACAAAATTAAAGAAAAACAAGATTATTAGAATCAGAATCAACTTTATGTGCTTGGTATGTGTACACATACGAGCAATTTGACTCTGGATTGTACAATGATCACAATGTGCTTATTTATTTAATAATACAATAACACAATAATGCAGTGATAAAATCAAACATAGGCTACAGTATAGAGAACACATACAAACTGACTATAAACAAAACAGACCAGACTGAGACAACAGTGCAATGAGCAGAGTGCAAAGGATGCAGAAGTAAATTATTGTTAAAAAATATATATATATTTTTACAAATTATTATAAAGTAGATTTTTCTAATTCATAAATCACAGCATACACCCCACAACCTTTATCAGGATTTTATTAAACCTAAAAGAAAGTGCATCAAAGTTTGTGCACTTTGGTGAGTGTTTTTAGTTTTGATAAATTTAACGAAAAGAGGGGGAAAAAGAGGGTTTTCGGTATTTAAGTTGCTGACCACAGATCAGTTAGTGAAGGAAGATCAGAGGATTCTGATCCCTGAATGATTGATTGTATATCACGATGTGGCAAACTGTTGCCACATCATGATATAGTTTGGAGATTTTGTCTATGAAATAAGTTCACCAGCATGTGAAGTTTTAAAACTCATTTAAATCATAGTTTTAAATAAAATGACTGTATTGTTTCTTCCAATTATCAATTAATTATTATATTTCAATATTTACTATTGAACAGAATTTATTGTTCTTAGCCTTAATAAAGTGTAATGGTTTAATATAACTTCTAAAAATATGACACAGACAAATTAAGTATTGCTCACACTCAACTTAATTTGTACATTCATACAATGTTGAATTTAATTGAATGAGACATAAAACAATAACTAAATTTGTCAGCATCAGGACCGCTTTTGACATCAAGGGTTCAACAATAGTAGCAAATGCAAGTCAATGTAAAAAACGATGCTTATTTTCACAGTCACTGGAAGTTTATCAGTGAACTTACGTTGCTGTGATGTTTTTATGAAGAACTGGAGCCATGATGGATGCGTGGCCTTGAGCTGATAGACATGTCACATTTCGAGCCCTAGTTTCTTCATAGCCCCAAAACCAACCCCTGCAGAAACATGCAGAATAGTGCAGATGATGGGAAAGAGGTTGAATGTGCAAGCAAGAAAACACAGCTATGTTATATTTATATAGTGCAATAAGCGTAAACCTTCTAAATAAATATCTGCATGTTTGATCATCAATTTCATCATGGTAAACAAATTACTTAACTTTTATTTCATTGTTGTTTCTGCTGTTCTCTCAAGCTGGCATCAATTATACCTATATCCTCTGCATCAATAACAGTTTAATCTGCATTGTATAATTTTACCTGTAGTTCCCCTGTTTATCTTTAGTGTACAGCAGCTTCTCAATGCATGGGCGCTCGTCAACTTTTTCCTCCCACTTTCCATCAGTCCATCCCTCGGCATAGTTCTGCAGTACAAGAACCCTGTCTATGAACGGGCCTCCATTTTCTGAATTCAAAAAGGGAACATGTTCTGTTTATGGCACACTTGATCTCAGAGACTTGAGTTGCCTTGTTTATAAACAGCTGTCTAAAATGCCTAAAGTTGCAAATGAATGTACTCACCAGCAATAAATTCCTCGTACTCGATAACCGGGACATTGGCTTGCAGGCTGGTCAGGCTGAAGAACTCTCCCCACGGGATACGAATCTGGTGAATGTCCGGACTTTGCCAGTGATAGAGGCGACCCCATGGGGGAAGCACCAATACCCAGTCATCCCCCTCCTTCCTCAAAGTCTTGACCAGTGACGCCATGCGGATGTAGACGTCTCTTCGCAAATTAAACCCTTCAGGAGGGTTTACATCATATAACAGGTACCTGGTTTAAAGAAGAAATCGAACTAATTAGCAAGAACATTACTCATTACAGAACTTTAAATCTCATCTCAAAACCCACTTATTTCAAACTTACTTTTCTGTAATATGATTTTTCATATATTTCTGGGTTGTTGTTTATTTGGAAAGCATCGTATAGTGTCCAAACAAGCACATTATACGTTTGATGTATCATTATTATTATGATTTTATTATTATGATTATTATTATTGTTATTATAATAATTATTATTTTGTTTATCTCTTTTATTTACAAACCCATCATATTTGTTTTGTTTGAAAACTTTTTACCTTTAGACGACTACACAATATAAGGCTTGCTAGGGAAAAGGGCAACAGCTTTCGACAATGGCCACTGCAAATAATTAAAAGTAAATAGGAGTGTAGAATAAGGTCTATGGAATTTTTATTTATATTTTTCTCTATGCCGAATACAACTAAAGTACAAGAGCGTTTGGTTAGCCTAATAAGATGCACACATGCAAAGGAGTTATAGGTCTTATAGGTAGAAATTCATTAAATTAACAACTTTTTCAATGAAGTCAGGTGCATTGTTCTCCAGAGGAAGTGAGCTAGAAATAGACGCCCATGAATGCGTAACAGACACGAAACAAAAACATGCGCTTAAAAGGGGAAGACTGCTGCCCTATGGTACGAAAGGCACAAACAAAATGCAATTAAATACTA
This sequence comes from Fundulus heteroclitus, assembly GCF_011125445.2. Taxonomy (NCBI): domain Eukaryota; kingdom Metazoa; phylum Chordata; class Actinopteri; order Cyprinodontiformes; family Fundulidae; genus Fundulus; species Fundulus heteroclitus. The sequence continues at coordinate 31,141,985 of NC_046367.1, read as the reverse complement.
GTAAAGAAACAACGATCATTTTCAATCTAGCATTTCTAGCGAGCTATGACGACAGTAAACTCACCGTAGGTCCCGTGCGCGAGAGACCGAGACAGAGGCCGTGCGGCCGGCACTGAACGCATCCTCACACTTTATTGTTTCTATTAATGAAAAGGCGAAGAATATAGATAAAAACAAAGAGCTAAACAGAGGCCTTAAAGCCACACATATAGCGGTTATATGCAATGTGTTGTACGCCATTTTTCCTCTGAGCCACGCATTTCCGGTAGGTGGGAAAGCGTCTGTGCCGTTGCTCAGCAACCACCAGTAATAACCGGCCAACTCGCAGAAGAGGAGAAAGTCGTGCTGCTATATTTCTTTGTTGTTGTGCCTTTAACTGATTACGCATGGAGATTAAGAATCACCCCAAAGACATCCAATCAAATGTTGCACTTCTACCGTAGAAAAAGTGCAAATATTTGAAATACACGAGAATTCATGATAGGTTGCTATGAAAAGAAGAATGGAATAAGCCTATAGGGACCAGCAGAAATCATCTTATTTTTTTGTGTATAAGCGCCACAATTACTAAAACTATTGGTTTAAAAAAAAAAAAGACGTCCACCCTTTACACCAAACTTTTCAGGCCAACATAACAGCCATATAAAAATCATATTTTTCTTCCTGTGGCTGTTACTGAGCTGCTCTAGACACTTTGCGCATCTAATGGACTATATAGTAGCCTACTGGCCTGTTTTGATGCATTCATTCTCCATGTATTTCTTCATACAACAATTTAACTTCCTTTGGTTGTAACGGTTTATCTCTTGAATGTCCAAATCAGTGGAAGCTTGAGAATATAAAATGTAAAAAAAAAAAAAAAGTGTTAGTGTTTACTGTGTGCGTAAAATTTATGTCAACTTATTTTATCTCCTTATAAAACAATCCTACCTTAGAGCATTAATAAGGTAACCTGGAGTTAGTAACCATTGGATACGTCCAGTGTGGAATGGTCAGACGACTTCTAGTGAGATGGTTTCCAAATAAATAATGAGGGGATATCACATCTCAAAGCGTTACGTATGCATGGTTTCCTGTCAACATTTTTAATTCCTAGTCTTTTACTTTAAAATAACGAATGAGCTAGGTAGCACCAGTAGCCAGAAAACTGTCCTCTTTAAACATCTTGCTTCTTTACTTGCCGTTTGCACGATTCCCAGAAACAGCCTCAAAGTGGTGCACATTTTGTTGACAGGAACAAAAATGATATATGCTTTACAAAGTTTTCAAAACCTAAGAATTTGAAATGTGTCGTGTGCATCAACTTGACTCTGATACGGACTCTCAAATAAACAATAAAACAAAAGGACTTTTAGAGATCCACAACTAGGAAAAATGTGCTCTTAGGACAATAATTAGTTGTGCATGTCACAATCTGGCCTAAAATCTTAATACTATTTCCATTCCACAGTTAAGGACTACTATTAGTTGGTCCATCATATAAAAGTGCACTTGAAACAAGCTTATGGTTGTAAAAAAAAAAAACCTACAGGGGTATGTATACAAGTACACGTTTACCTTCATGCAATTAGATTAATTTAACAATAATGAGTTATTGTCAGGGCCTAAACATCAAAACTATTCTTATAAACTATATTTCTTCACTGCCAAAGCTGGAAACTGGTATCATTTAATTCACTTGTCTTAAAGCATCTTAGCATAATACATTAGCATTATGCTAAGATGTCCCGTTTTATCCATTGTCAATGTATTGCATTCATTTAACTATTGTTACCCTTTTAAAATGCGGGGAAAAAATTTGAATATTTCTTTTAGTGAAATGTCTATGCCAATACGTCTGTACAAATGATCTGTCTGCTTTAGAACAGCAAATCTTTATATAGTTAGTAAACTGCTTTAGTTTACATACAAATAAGTTAAGCTTATAGATACAAATATGTATTTTTAGGCCTGAAATTGTGGCATCACAGACCTTAAAGGTGACATCCATAAATACGAGGGATTAAAGGGTACAGTAGGAGATTAAAACTAGTTCAGAATGTGGATCTGACTTGTACTTATCCATTAAAACCATAGTACTATAAGCATGTAGCAAAAAACACACATTATATTTTCAGGATGAGCATTTATTGAGCAATGATAAAGTCCAAAATCCGATTGTGTTTTAATGTGTCAACATGAAATAACGAACACCTAAACACTGAAAAACTGAATAAACATACCGGTAACTTCATTGTGACGAAAACAAAAAACACAAAAAAAAAAAAAAGGTCAAAAGCTAGTTTACAACAGTAGGTAAAAGCAATAATTTAGAATTTGAAAATAACATGCAATCCTTTCTTTAATAACTATTATTTGGCATTTTATTTAATATTCCTCGCCTTCCTCCTCTTCTTCATACGAGTCGACGCCCACCTCTTCGTAATCCTTCTCCAAAGCGGCCATATCTTCTCTGGCTTCGGAGAACTCTCCCTCCTCCATTCCCTCTCCGACATACCAGTGGACGAAGGCTCTCTTGGCGTACATGAGATCGAACTTGTGGTCAAGTCGGGCCCAGGCCTCGGCGATGGCCGTGGTGTTGCTCAGCATGCACACGGCTCTCTGCACCTTCGCCAGGTCTCCTCCAGGAACCACGGTGGGAGGCTGGTAGTTGATGCCCACCTTGAAGCCCGTGGGGCACCAGTCCACAAACTGGATGGAGCGTTTCGTCTTGATGGCGGCGATGGCAGAGTTGACGTCTTTGGGCACGACGTTGCCACGATACAGCAGACAGCAGGCCATGTATTTGCCATGACGTGGGTCACACTTCACCATCTGATTTGCTGGCTCAAAACAGGAATTTGTGATCTCGGCCACAGAAAGCTGTTCGTGGCATGCTTTCTCAGCGGAGATCACTGGAGCATAGGTGGCCAGGGGGAAGTGGATGCGAGGATAAGGCACCAAGTTGGTCTGGAACTCTGTCAGGTCAACATTCAGGGCTCCGTCAAAGCGCAGGGAAGCAGTGATTGAAGACACAATCTGGCTGATGAGGCGGTTCAAGTTGGTGTAGGTTGGGCGTTCGATATCTAGGTTCCTGCAGCAGATATCGTAGATGGCCTCGTTGTCCACCATGAAAGCACAGTCGGAGTGCTCCAGGGTGGTGTGGGTGGTCAGGATGGAGTTGTAAGGCTCTACAACAGCCGTGGAAACTTGCGGTGCCGGGTAGATGGCGAACTCAAGCTTGGACTTCTTGCCAAAGTCGACAGAGAGTCTTTCCATGAGCAGGGAGGTGAAACCAGAACCTGTTCCTCCACCAAAAGAGTGGAAGACCAAGAACCCTTGGAGACCAGTGCATTGATCAGCCTGTAGATGCAGAAACACATAAATGCTTATTAACTTGTTCTCTTAGCAGCTTGCATCATTTTCTTGTTTGGAGTGTTGTTGAGTCTGATTGGATGCGGCCATTGCCGGACTAACTCTTTCTGTATGAAGATTTGTCTGTGAAAACAAAGGCATGATTTTACTGCCTTACCAGTTTGCGGATCCTGTCCAGGACGTGGTCAATGATCTCTCTGCCAATAGTGTAGTGACCGCGGGCATAGTTGTTAGCTGCATCCTCCTTTCCAGAGATCATCTGTTCGGGGTGGAAGAGTTGACGGTATGTTCCTGTTCTCACTTCATCTGATCATTTGAGAGAGGAAAAGTTATGAGTTTCAGCTATAAGATGTGTTCATGTATGGAGGAACAATCCTGTCAAAGTTAAGAAGAAATGCTGAATGAAGAAATGTGCCATTAAAGAAACAAGATAGCACATGATTTATTCAATAACTGATCCAAATATAAAACAAAAATATTTCACTGTTTAGTTATAAGAATGTATCTATGCGCTATAATTCTCATTTAATATTTTAACTCCTCTTTATTTTTCTATTTTGAAATATGTGAATTTATTCATATGGAATTATCCCCAGCTCTTTTATATTTTCATATTTATTCCCTAAAAAAATATATATACTTACAAAAACATTATATCATTTTTAAAACAGACGTATTTTCTCCATTGAACAGTCGCTGCAATTGCTCCATAAAAAAAAACACTGCTGGGAAGGAACCTGAATTTGCTATTTAATCTACATTTAAAAACTTTAGTTGGTTCTTTATCATTTTAAAGCTAAATTATTAGGAGCCATTAAGGAAGGTCCAAAGAGCCATTTGTGGTTCCGGCACCGCAGGTTTCAGACCCCTGATCTAGGAAGTAGGTGCTGAGCCTTATTATAGCTGCCTGGTTTTGTACAGGATCCAGTAGAAACAGCCAATTTCTGGCATGTTGTTGCTAAAGAAGTTACCCGTGTTGTAGATTTGGTAGTACATAGCAGTTAGTCGGGATGGTTTACTGTATCCTATCGACTCTAGGTGGGAGAATACTTCAGTTTGTTCTAGTACTAAACGCCCTTCCGCATACGACACGGTGCCCACGGCGGACCAAAGCGCTGCGCCGAGCAAAGCGCAACTATGCTGAACTGTGAACCAGCGCGCATTTGATAGAAGCTCCCCCCCGGCGCAGGGTTGCACTGAACCCTGCGGCAAGCATAGAGCACACCACGCCCTATGGGAAATGGCCGTAAGGCCTTCACCTTTACATAATTTCAAAATAAAAGCATATCTCAGTGACTGAATGATTTCCTAATCTAACCAAAAGATAAATAATTTAAGAATAAGTTAAATCAGCATCTTAAAACATTTCTCATAGTGTTTCCTGGTGATCTTCCAATATTGTGTAAGAATAAAAGGCTGGTAAATATGACCAACATTAAATCACCATATTAATAATCTTTTTAAAAGTTAATCTGTTATCCAAGGGTGAGTTTGGTCCCAATTCGTTTCTATAAAATGTCACTCAAAAGATTTAATTTATATTTAATGTGGAATTTCAAAAATAAAGCCAATTGAAAGATGGCAAAAACCTACATTTAGTAGCCCTATTTGACTTTTATGCATCTAAATGAAAGCAAAACAGTCCTCAATCAGCATTTCTACAGAACAAAAACTACTGACCAATGACGGTGGGCTCCAGATCAACAAAAATTGCCCTTGGGACGTATTGCCCAGTGCCAGTATCACTGAAGAAAGTGGTGAAGGAGTCATCATGGCCACCTATGGGCTTATTGCTCGGCATCTGGCCGTCCGGCTGGATGCCGTGCTCCAGACAGTAGAGCTCCCAGCAGGTGTTCCCCATCTGCACGCCGGCCTGGCCCACATGGACAGAGATGCATTCACGCTGCAAGAGAAGAGCAAGGAAGAGAAACATGAAAAATTAAAAAAAAAAACATTACAAGAACATACACGGCAGCAGTATATGCAAATAAGCAATCTGTTATTCCAAGTGATTTTCTTTTTGTGCATTTTAATTTTTGAGAATGTCCATCGTTTCCTCTGCCTTCTTGTTTACTTTCAATAAAACATTTCTTGAAAAAAAAAAAAAAAGATATTTCAAATCTTGGTTTCCTATGCATGTGGCATTTCTCCAGCAGCACAAATGAGAGTAGCGGACTTGAAGTCTTGAAACGGCGTTATTACCCATTTCTGCCACTTGATGGCAGCAAAGCACGTTTATCACAGTCGCTGCAGCTGTCACTGCATTTCATCTGCCTGCTATGAGCTGGTGTGCACTTATGAGCCCGTTTATTGGCTGAAAAAGAGGTTAGGCTCACACCACATATTAGAGCTGCCATTTATGAGTTGGGAAAGGTTCCAATCGACACCTCCGTCATACGGCGCACCCAAAAAATATTCTGTTTATTTAAACACGAAAGCAATTTGTTGCTGGTTACCCATTTAATGTTCATATATATAAAAAAAAAATACATATCCTGTACTTACTAATGAACTTCCGGTGGTTTTTTTGTTTAACATGACCATTTGTATTCTAAGACAATTTAAAATGGATATTCATTAGACTTTCTTTCCATGCTGCTCATTCTTTGTTTATACGTTTTAAGTATTTTTTTACTAGACCATTGTGGTGGTGTTCCTAACTAAAAAAGCATTTTAACCTCCCCATCTAGATTTGAATACAGTGTCATAAACTGAAATATAATTACATGTAAACAGCTCAAAGCATGCCCGAATGGGAAATGGTCCCAGACAGCAGACTGGATTTCAACCTCTGTTCATGTTATGCTGCTATTTTTACATGTTGCCTAACTTTTCCTTCCCCCTGATCAGATAGGGGACGACAGTTGACAGTCAGTGGGAGGCGGTCATCCCGAAAGCTCTGCTGAGTCATGCTCAGCGAGTCTCTTGAATATAATTAATATATTAAACCACATAGGCTCAGACGTTTTCAAAGTTTCGACCATTTCTGGATATAACTTGCTTCCTTGTCCTTATATAAATAATAAGAAAAACAAGGGTTTCTTGCAAAAGTATGTACACCTCATGATCTTGTTTTACATCATAACAAAACCGAACCTTTTAATGTATTTTATTGCCATTTTATGTGTTCGACCAGCACAAATTGGTGCATAAACGTGAAAAGGAAGTAAAACGATGCATTGTTTCCCTTTTTTTTCGTTGCACACAAAGAACAAAAACAATATCTTAAGTTCTGTATCACCGTTAAATCCATCACTATTAAATGAAATGTGGATGCTATAACTGGAATCCTCATTTCATCTGCTTAATAATAATAATTGAACTTTATTGATCTCACAATGGAGAAATTCACTTCTGCATCTTAATCCATCGCCTTGGGGAGCAGTGGGCTGCCACTGTGCGGCGCCTGGGGAGCAATTGGGGGTTAAGGGTCTTGCTCAGGGACCCAGAGTGGCGGTCTGTGGGAGTAGAACCTCTGGGACCCAAGCTCAATGCTCTAACCACTAGGCCACCACTTCCCCCAATATAATGAGCCAGCTCTGCTTAGCTGCTACTGGATATATAGAGTCAGTGAACGTTAGCTTGGGCTGTTTTACAAAGAAGAAATGGGAAAATTTTCAGCCTCTAGATGTACAAAAACTTGCCAGTCTAACTGTACTCTACTGAATTTCCATTTTAAAATTCAAATTCAATTTTGTTTATATAGCACCAATTCATAAAACACGTCATCTCAAGGCACTTTACAAAGTCAAATCAGATTATACAGATTGGTCAAAAGTTTCCTATATAAAAAGGGAACCAGTTGATTGCTTCAAAGTCCCGACAAGCAGCATTCACTCCTGGAGAAGAGTAGAGCCACAGGGAGAGTCGTCTGCATTGTCCACGGCTTTGCAGCAATCCCTCATACTGAGCAAGCATGAAGCGACAGCAGTAGAAAATGTAGAGCATTTTCCCCACCTTCCACTTCTACACCACTCTGCAGTGGACTACCAAGAAATGTATTGCAGTTTGTGGATGCAACATGTTAAGAAAATATGGGATTAATTGGGAAGGAGTAAATACACCTCACCCCCCCCCCCACCATGACTTGTCAGAGCTTTCAGTCTAGCAGAGCTATTTCTGTTAAGTCCTGCTAACCTGACACTTCGCTGTAAGGGCGGACTGTTGCTGTAAACACAGACTGCCCGCCTGTCAAACATTGGTCATTGCCAGGTACAATTTCAAATCCTGTCGACACAAAGTGTTTGTCAGAACTATTTTTGATACTTGAGTGATGAGGGTTGGAAAGAAAAACTCCGCACGCCATGTATGAGTAAGTAACAGCGTTAGATTAGAAAAAAACAAAAAAACAAAGTCATTGTCAACCTTTTCGGGATAGATAAACCTGTTGGGTGTGGCTGCAAAGGCATATGTCCGGAGGTACGGTCAAACCCACTTGAGAATCCAGTTCTGGTGGTGACGTAAAATAAGGGTTTTAAAAAGTGCTCAGGACTTAGAGTCACATTCTGAGAATAAAAATAAGAAGAGTGACACTCTGACCATATTACATAAATTAATTAAAGATGACCTTTGAGACTCAACTAGATGCAGCACCAGAAAACAGCCTAAACAGCTTATCGGCCAGCTGTTCTGGCAGGAATTTATCATATAGTTATTTAAATCAAGTAAAGTCTTACCACGTTTGCGGCAAAATGTCTTTTTAGAAATGTATGAAGAATTTGAATAAAACCTAGGGTTATGACGAAGAGTAAAAAGCACACTGAGGAAATCTTAGTAGTCAACCAAACCTTCCTTAATGTACCTAAATTATAAAATAAATTTAAAATTCAATGACATTTCTAGATTGAAATTCAGGACTGCAACAGGCTTGTGCCGCCGGAGAAGCAACAGGGTGCCTTTACTAAACCATTTTTCTCAACTCCAAATTTATACATCGTCTATTACTGCTGCTTTGTTTTCTTTCCCATGGAAAGTACACCTGGTCCAGTGTTTCTGCATTTGTATAAACACGATATTACCAAAAGTATCCCGTCACTTCTCCAAATGACTGAAATCAGGTGCTCGATCACTTCCATGGCCAAAGGTGTATAAACCTATACCTTATACACACTTAGCTGGGTATTTATAAAAATTAATATTTCTCCCATGTTTCTTTAAAAATAATATTGTACACACAGTATTGTTTTTAGAAAAGGTGTCATCCAAACAAACCCAAATAAATTGCCCACTGAGACCTATAGTGGGCGGTGTACTGCTAAGCTAAAATCTGTGTCAGCCAGTCAGAATCCTTGAAAAATAATGGTGATGTTGAACAGCATTGTGGCTGTGTATTGAGGGGGCACAATACAACGCTTTACCTGCAGCAAAGCGTTATATAATGCAGCTTAAAGGGGCTTTGTGTCATGCTAACAATAGCTAGCGCTAGCTTATAATGACTGAGAGGTTTATAGCTGCACGTTCAAGAGCTTTACTGACTTTTCCATGTTGCTCTCAAACATCTGCGTCATACCGACCGTTAGCCTGATTTCAGCGTAGCTTTATAAGACTTTCAGCGTAACGGTCCATTACGCTGAAATGCGCAGGCGAGAATCCTGGCGAGAGGGTGGAGCCGAGTGCCCAAACAGAGCCAGAGGAACTGGGGGTTATAGGAACTCTGTTCAATACGACAATAGACAGTTGGACCGGTTACTGTTAGAACTAGAAAGTCTGTGTAAGTTTACACACCTTATGTTTTGGTTTGTGCTATGGAGAGCTTCAAGCCGTTTGCTACATTTGTCTAACATGCTTGTTTTGTAGACATTTTTTTCGGATGGATGTAGGCCAGGAGTTGACTCGCATCATCCATGTGTGTTTCCGTCACATAATGACGTATATGTGTTAAAGGCTGTCCAAAATCAGCACAACAGTCTGAAACTCCTTTTCCACCTACAATAAAGTTGTTCCTGTTGACCTCATGAAAGGTGAAGGAACAGAAGCTAGGAGCTATAATTGGGTGTTTTCGGATTAAGCCATTATATAAGTGTATAGTACACGTTAGGGTTGTTCGGTATAACGGTACTGAATATGGCGAGGGAGAGACACTGTTGACAACTCAGCAACTTTGTCGCTAGATTTAGCAGGTTTTCAGACCCCTCCAGTGACTTTTTTCTTTTTTAAACCAACTAGTGACTTTTCTGTTTTGTTGGAGACTTTGGCGATAACACCTTAAAACTAGGGCTGTCAGTTTTAAGGTGTTAACTGTTATACCATAATGCCGACCTTTTTTTTTTTGCACGTTAACCGCTCGTCAAAATACACAAACACACATCTACTTTTTTTTTTCCTGCAGCGCACTCCTGACTGTTTCTTTCCGTAGTTCAGAGAATGCTAGAGACTGTAGCATAACAGACCCGCGCTCACTGTTGCCAAGTATGATGAGCAACTTTTGGCTTCCTTTTTCTAAAGTCACTTGTAAATTCTGTGAGCCGCCTGGTTACGGTATTTTGGGCTTGTTTCGGAAAGTGAAGTCGCTTATTTGGGCCCTAAAATAAGTGACGATAAATACGTGTTATAAAGAGACTCACTTGCACTGCTGCACTACCGACACCATGAGTATAACCGGCTAAAATATCCCTCCGCCTCATTACGCGCTGGAGCACATCCTGCATCGCCACCATATTGGCTGGGTCTTTAGTCCTCTAGACTGACATAGGAGCCGATGGGAGTAAGGCAGAGGGAGCAATGTTGCCTGTATTTTCTGCAGTTTACGGTTGCAATCACCGGTGATAACTAGATTTTCTGCACCTCATAATCTACTATAAGTAGATTATGAGGTGCAGATCACCATTTTGAGCAGAGATTGTTTCTGGAGATGAGCTTTTACGCGCTGACAACGTTGCATAAACTCAACCCATACTTTTAATGTTTTAATTTGTTGTCTCTGTATTTGACAAACTAAGGCTGAATCACATTGCCAAACGAGGTAGCCTGGAGTTAGTGTCGGCACATGAAGCTGTGCTAAACAGTTCTCTTTCTCAAAAGGTATTAAGCTCCTGCCCCAGATGCAAGCAAAGTGTTCTGGAATCTCCTGGAAATTGTAAACTTTTTTTCCAGGCTTAAAAAAAATAAAAATAAAATTGTTGCTACTGGTGTGAAAGCTCAGGATTAGATGTGTGACACTGAAAAAAAAATTAAACCTTGAGACTTTATTAAAATGTAAATTTAATGTAATACCATGTCTATCTTTGTTTAAGAGGGGAAAAAAATATTTCAGCATGAAAACAGGTATTTATTTGCACACTGTGTAAACATCAGGGCGTTATGATTAATGATTTAGCTATTATAGACCATTTTATAGCACCAGGATGTTTTCATTCCAATTTATGAAAAGTGCTTGAAAGATAAAAATAAATAGTACAAGCATGTTTTTACTCGTGTCATGAGTGAATGCCCAAAAAGGCTTTACACTTTCAGAACAAGAGATTAATTGCAAATTGCATATTTTATTTTTAACTATTAACATAATGTGATTTTTAATTGTTTGATAGCACTAATAAAAACCAATCGGTCGGTAGTTTACCATTTTTAGCAAGCAGTAAGTGCTGCTGCAAGCCCTGCCCCTCCCACCTTCCAAGCAATGAAGTCAGTGCTTCGTCCTACTGCTGCCTGCAGCCCGCCTGCCGAAGGAGACTCGTTCCACTGCATGTCCACATTTCAAATGAATCACATGTGCAAAGCTGCCACTGATCCTGTCCTGGTTTACAAAGCAGGATGTTATTATTTCACTGAACCGTCGTTGCACTAAAATAAATCCCTGCTTGAAGAGAAAGAGCAGTCTCCCCCCGCCCCCCGCATTAAAATGCTGTGCTCAGGGTGAGTCTGCAGTTTGTTTGAGCTGATCACATCACATCTTAATTATCAAATCTTACTCCTCATTGTAGAAACTTTTTTTCCCCTGGTAATATCACAACTTTACTCTCATATCACCGCTTTATTCTGGCAATATTATGACTAATCTCCCAATTAAAAATGTATTGTTAGCTTATTCTACATTACAAATAAGTGTATTTGTCCTCATTGTTCTAACTTAAACAATTTTAAGAACAGTCAGTGTGAATAAATAAAAACCATTGAGTGCAATAAGAAAAGCCTAGTATTTTTTTTATTCTATTTCACTGTTCTAAAAGTGTTTTGGGTGCAACAAGGAAATGTTAGTGTTTTGAATCTCTTATTTTATTTTAAAATTGTGTACATTAGAAAAGCTCGTCTTTGTGGTATTTTAGTTACTGATTGATATGTTATGTTTTTTTTTTTACACATTGTGTAAACAGTCAATAACACCAATGTTGAAATCAGCACTGCTGTGACAGCATACATTTTTTACTTGCCATATGGCCGGATTTTTCTGAATTATTTGTTTTTAGAGATGCCTCCCTGGTGAGGTGTTCCTGGCAAGCCCCACCAGGAGGAGACCCAGAGGAAGACCCGGGACACACTAGAGGGACTTTAGCCCCATTTACACCACCCTTGTTAAACCGATCCGAGCCGAGAACAGTCCGAGCTTGGATCAGTTAACCAAGCCGAGCCTTGTTCTGACGACCGTTTACACATCACGCTATCCTGGTTCCTTGGTTGCTCCCCGCCTCCTAGTGACGATCTGCGGTACTACTGCTCTCTGGGATTGAAGGCGGGACAAAGCAAATCAAAATGGCGGCACCCGTAACATTCAGGAAGTTATGGTTGGACAGAGTCGGCTTTTGGGACTCGGATAAGACAAACGAACGTCTAATAAGGATTTACAGACGCAGGAAACAACAACAGACACTGAGGTTCATCACACTGCTAAGCAGAATCATCTCTGGAAACCGTGTGGCACGGTAAGGAAGCTAGTATTATTATGAATGTCTGAAATTTGTCTGGATGGAGTGTGAATCGGGACGTGCAGCCAGACACGCCGGAAAAACCGCGGACAGTCAGCTGACTGTAAGGGGATGACGCGGTCTGCTCATGCACTCTTCGTTATCAGATAACCGGGATAAAAAAAACCAGGCCGAGACCTGCCCAGGAACTGGTCTGCATTTAGCGCGGTCCGGTTATGTCTAGCTCGGTTCAGTTCAGTCTGCTTACCATTTACACTACCCCTTTTTTTAACCGTGCCGAGACCAGTCCGAGCTCAGTAACCGAGATAACTATCGAGTGTAAATGGAACGCAAACTGAACTGAACCGAGCCAGACACAACCGGACCTGTTCGATCATAACATCTGATTCAATTTGAGAAATTGACGCAATAAGACCAAACAAATATAAAGTTATGTGTAAAGTTTGGCATTTTAAAGAATAAAATTGAAAAAAAAAAAAATTTGAAAAATCATAAAACAGGATTACAAAGAAAAAGCAAATGAAGGCAGAAGAAACATTTCAAAATCTAATTTTGCACGACAAACTATTTTGAAACCAAATTGTATAGCAAGTAATGCATATTTTGTAGAGTTTTGTCGATGAGTTGATTTTATCTGTTTCAAATTTGCAATTTATGAAGATTTAATTTTTGGAAGCTCTGGATTTTTTTGTTTTGTTGCCAATGCACTTCAGTTTGTCCTCCGCTGTCGACTCCCTGGCTAGTCATTCTGCACTGGTCATTCCCACAGGGGACAGAAGGACCTTCTGTCCCGTTGGGGTTTGAGGTTGGGGCTGACCTTTGTTTTTCTCATTTCGAGTGCTGCTGATTTGAGGGGGGGGGACCTTCTTCCCAAGTTTTCAGACTTTTAAAAAGGGAGATGTCAATTGCTGGGCAAAAACAGAACACAAAGTGACGTCAGCCAAGCCTGCTTTTGTAATGACACAAAAACACGACAAACTCTACAGCTCCAGCTCCCGTTATACAAATGCTTTAAAATGTCAGCATGCAGTAGTTGGAAGTGGTACTTGTAAAAATGTACGAGAACCTTTGAGTTAGATGCAAAGGTTTTAATGCTCAACAGTTCCTTAATCTTGTGCGTCAGAAAAAAATAAATAAATAAAAGGAAAAAAAGAAACCCACTATTGTTCAAAATCAGCTGCACAGTGAGTGCTGACTGCAGAGGCTGCTGATTCCACATAGTTTCCAAGGTAAGCCTCTCTTTCAAACCTAGTTCTTTCAAAACAAGCCTGAATGGGGCGTTTTGTACCCGTACATCAGAATTAACAGCAAGCAGGTGAACATAGGGGGGGACAAAAAGCACCTCAAACATAGCCTGGCACAACTGGTTAATATTCTGATTGAACCTTTTCTGTCCTACTTTTCCATATTAACATTTATCTGATCAAAAGAAAAGAGAAAAGAAAAAAAAACCGCCTACTACAACAACAAAAAGGAACTTCATTTTAAATAGCATCTGCTTTATGTGATCAGGAGCAGGGCAGTCATGCTGCTCCAGTGTACTCAGTAAACACTATTGTCATGAGTCTTTTACAGCAGGCCAGGGAGAAATACGAGCCGTGTTTACATTACATAGAGCAACCATAAACACATGGAACAGAGGTCTGCTCCAAAAGACTCAAGTTTGTATAGCATTCTGTTTCTTACTGCTGCAAAATGCTATTTATTATGCAAAATAGGGTGTTGGAGACACATTTTCAGATTAAATTGGTAAGAGTTTCCTGCTCTGGGGAGTTATTTGCATTACCTTTGTTGCAACTGGTTTTTGTGATGAGGCACGCCTTCTTCGGCAGGCATGTTCATACACTACACCAGGTATTTAAAACACTGCAGTTCCAAAAATCACATGAGCCGGTTCGCAGGTTGCTCAAGTGCGAGCCAAACAGAATTGGCCAAGACTCGCCGGATAGGTCGGTGTCGAAACATTTTTCGAAAAGGGCTCAGCGTAAATCCGGCTGCCTCCGATTTTAAGCCAGATTGCTTTTGCGACGACCCAGATAACTGGGATTTTACCCAGGCGTTTCATATTAAAAGTTAAGCACATTTACAGTCTGAAAAGTCGACGCACTTAATTGTCTTCGGGATTGCAAATAAAGTAGTTGTCATACTGAATGTCGTTTAAATGTTTGTTTTTTCGCCCCCCCATCATTAGGTGCCGGTACAGACAAGTCATTAGCACCTGCTCAGTCAGCAAGCTCAGCTTTTTACAGACAGCCACAGGGCCAAAGCCGCTATTTCTGCTTCAGGAGGCCGCAGCAGAAAGCCAACATCCGCGCATTTAACAGGATCAGCCCAAAAAAGCCCGAAGACACGCCGCACAAACAAAGCATGGCGGCGGATGTTTCTCTAAGGCAAGCAGACGGAGTCGTACTCACCATGGTGGAGTAGTAGTAGAGTAAGGGCTGAGCGTGGGACTACTGCGTACCGAACTGCGTAGAAGGACCTTGCTGCAGCAAACAGAAAGGGAGCGTCTCGCGCGTTCTTCTTCTTCTCTTGCCTTTATTGGCGGCTTAAAATCACGGTGCATTACCGCCATCTGCCGGGCTGAGGTTGTATGGAGGGTTGACGGGGACAAATATTGGATAAATAAATTTATCGTGAAATAAATAAATGTAAATATGCCAAGAAAAAAAAGAAATGTTCCACGAAAACAAATGAAATGTAAAATTAAATAATCAAATGTAGAATGAAATAAATAGATGAACCATTAAACGCCTTATTAAATCATTAAACGTATCATTCGCGTACCATGAAATAAATTAATGTGCAATGAAATAATTAAATGTAGAATGAAATAAAGAAATGTATCTTTGAATGTTCCATTGACGGGAATAATATTGGATAAATAAATATATCATGAAATAAATAAATGTAAATATACCATGAAAAATAATAAATGTTCCATGAAAAAGAATGAAATAATCAAATGTAGAATGAAATAAATAGATGAACCATTAAACGCCTTATTAAATCATTAAACGTATCATTCGCGTACCATAAAATAAATAAATGTGCCATGAAATAATGAAATGTAGAATGAAATAAATAAATGTATCTTTGAATGTTCCATTGAATATATACATTTCTTTATTAACTGTACCATTAAATTATGAAACGTGCCATTAGATAATTAAATGTCCCTTTGAAATTATGACTTTAAATAATTACATTTGATTTTGTTTAAAAAAATCATTTGAATATACATAAAAAAAATTTCACTCCGTATTTATTTATTCCATGGTGTCACGCACCATGGAATATATATATATATATATATATATATATATATATATATATATATATATATATATATATATATATATATATATATATATATATATATATAAAACCTGCGTTTTGTGTAACTTTGTTTGCAGTTTGACATTTTGAACGCCAGGGGTCGTAATTTATATAACCGGTAGTGTGCTGTTTGATTAGCATCAGCCTTAATCACAAGTAATTTGACTGATACCACTTTGCATTCAATGACAAGTACAAGTATACATAAAGAAGATCTCTGCCTCTTAGTCAGGCAGCATAGAAATCGTGGATTTGAAAGTATCAGATGCTGTAGGTCAGCATCAGCACAAGCAGGATCAGTCTGATCTTTGACACCTTCTGTTCTGCTCTATAATGACTGTACCTATATTTAATATTTTCCACAAAGAGTTATAGAATCCTTAATAAAGATATCCTGATGCATCTCCACTCGTCAGACTGAAGACGTCTCTAGGAAAAGAGACAAAATGTTTCAACAAAAAGAACCCGTCCAGATGACCTACTCAATTTTTCTTTTTCTTTTCTTTATAAGAACACATTAAATAAGAAACTGAAAGAATCAAAGCAAAAAAAACAAACAAACAAAAAAAAAAAAACATTTCCTTGAATTACATAGAATGAAACTCCTTAACAATTTGGTAAAGAGTAACACCTAAACACGTATGCCTACATCTCGGCATCTTTCTGAAATCTTTATTCATTTGTTCAGACTCAGTTAGAAGAAACAAAGGCAGAAAATAGAGGAACATCTCAAAGAACATGTTTTCTATTGTGAGGGGTGAATGTTTGGCGGTAGCTTGTGTTTGCCTAAGGTACAAAATGACCTATAAATTCAGCTCTTAAACCCACAGTGTATTCAGAACCACATCAAAGGTTTACTGTCCATGAACTGAACCCATGTGCTCTAAAGCAACTTCAAAGCTTATACTTTTATAAGAAGTTGGGCTAGAATCCCACCTCATATGATTCAAGATGTTCTCATTCAAATCTCTGCTTTTCCCAAATTGGCCATGTCAAAAAGCCTTTGGTCTCTACTCTCACTTACAAAGCTGTGCAAAGGTCGTTATACCCATTGCTTCACATTATATTATGTTACAACCACAAGATTTAATATATTTTATTGAAATCTACACAAAATGAATGCAGACATCTGAAGTTGAAGAAAAGGGACATATGATTTGAAAAGATTGAGGTGTAATGTATTTAGCCCTACTGCCCAAAAACTCTGTAAAAACAAATAAAAAAAATCTATTCCTGCAATTACAGCAACAAATCTTTTGGGGTAGGCTACCATATTCTCAAATGACTGAAATTTTGAAGATGTGTTTAAGAAGAAGCATATATGAATGTTTACAAAGTCAGTCCCCCTGCATGACCTGTGTCAAATGTTAAACTGTGCTTCTCATGACTCTAAAACACAGCTTTCTCCTTGCCAATCTCCCATGACGGCCAGATTTGTAGATTCCACAGCAAATAGTTTGCGAGTGAAGCGATCCTCCCACTTGAGCTGTGGATTTCTCCAGCTGCCGGAGTTATCATCGGCCTCTGTCATGGGCGGTTTTTCCTGAATAAAACTCTCCTTGCCTGGCCGGAAGGACTTACCTTGGTACGTTAACAGATGTCCCATCAGTTTCGAAGCCCTAGCCAATACAAGTGCTTTGAAACAACTTTTCTAATAATGTCTTAGATTTAATATGTCTGTCCGTTTTAACATAACCTGTTTCATGTCTTATCTTGAATAACATGGTTACACTTCTGATTTAATATGTTGTTTTTTTGTCTAGCACCTAATTTTACATTGTCATGCGACTCTTTCTGTGTTGTCCTGCACTGGAATTTCTCTGGCCTGTTTATGAAAACACCTAATTGTGCTGGAGTGGGAAGGACCTATACAGGAAAAACCCATAGTCTCACACAATGGAAGTGGGTCAGAGCTTTATAACTAAGCCAAAACCTCTCGGGGGCAGTCAGGGTTTGACTACATGCTCATCCAGAAAGGAAATCTGCAAGTCGGTGACTTGGTGCACCCTACAAAGTTTTCCTGGATAGAAAACTTTGTGACCACTTTAATGATAATCCAAATTTGCCCATATTGTTTGATAACTAGAATAAAATCAAATGAATTTTATTCACTTTGAATCTGTCTGTATAATTCAGTTAAATTGATTTTGTTCCTTGAGACACCATGTGTTGTGAAGTAGCTCTATGTAACTAAAATGAACTGAACTGAATTGGAATAAAGGAGTAAGTTGTGAACCTGAGTTTTTTTTAACAATGGTATTGTATTAAAATATACATTATAACACTCTCTAGATGAGATAACTTAGCATTCTTTCCCCACATCCTTTTTAATTTGATTCTTTAAAAAAAAAAAGTTCCAAAATGACATTTGTCAGTTCACTTCCTAAAGACAAACAATAGCCCTGACCATGCACCATTTTAATATTGTCCCCTCGTATGATCAAAAGACTCAAAAGCCTTCAGATATTTTTCTCAGGACTCAGTCACAAAGGTTTGAACTTTTTACCAAACCAGTCACACACTCTTTGAGAGATTTGTCAGACACAAAGGCTCTTACTAAGTCAACAGCCCCACGCAGTTTAAAGTACGGATAATACGGGTGCCTCCAGGATCTGAAAGTAGTTTGACTTGTTTTAAAATCCTAAACCTGAGCTATCTGCCTTCAAATCTATGGCAGCTTACCCAGTTTTGGTTTTGGCTGCTACCTTAAACACCCAAAAATAAGAAATCAAATGTAATAAACGAAATTTCTAGCTCAACTTAACTTTTTTTTATATTGTTGACTTTTGTTTGTGGTATACAATGATGCCTAGGAAGGCAGTTACTATCTGTTCTATGTTAAAAACCCTGGGGTCCCATGAGGCCTTTTACACGTATCATATTCCTTTTTAGAAACTGTAAACATCATTAGGAAGGTAGAATAGGTTTC
Organism: Fundulus heteroclitus; assembly: GCF_011125445.2. Classification (NCBI taxonomy): domain Eukaryota; kingdom Metazoa; phylum Chordata; class Actinopteri; order Cyprinodontiformes; family Fundulidae; genus Fundulus; species Fundulus heteroclitus. Next base: position 31,123,505 of record NC_046367.1, on the reverse strand, counting down.
ACATTCGCAGTATCACTTAAGCTAGAATAAATATTTCTATTTAGGGTGCTTTATTTTATATTTTAAAAATAATTTTGATCAAATTTCCTGGTTCACATTTTATCCATGTTGGTATTGGAAAATCTTGCCAATTCACATCCAGTTTAAAAAATAAAAAAATGTTGAGAACCTATACTGTCAATCTTTGACAAAGACCCCTTTCCGATTCTGTTAGATCAAATGTATACCAACCCCGACAAAATTCAGAGCAAAACGACTCTTTGTTTTTGAGGTTTAAATACCCACCTCTGAATCTGTGGTTTTGCTTCTTCCTTCTGAAATAGGAGGTGCGCACACAAGGGAACAAAACACCACACATAATGGCTAGGGTGGTGACCTGCTTTAGCATTGTGTGTATGTTTGTAAAATGGGCGAACTTATCCGGGTCTCACAAGTAAAGTTCTCTGATTTCATGTCAGATTGAATCACCGTACATCATAGCTGTACCTTCTGTGTATAAAAGCAGAGGGAAGCGGGCGTTTCCACCACTACATCCTCTTTCTGATACCTGAACGTCAGGCAGGAGACAAACACCATGGTAAGATCACAATCTCTCGGCAATTGTTGGAAGTTCGAAGTTTGTTTATTTTAGGTTGAACTTTTCATTTCTGTTGTTTTGTTTATGTGTATCTCTATTAAAAGGAAGAAATGGTTAAGTAAAGGTAACTGTAATGTTGTCTCTGCAGCGTGAATGCATCTCTGTTCATGTGGGCCAAGCTGGGGCTCAGATAGGTAATGCTTGCTGGGAGCTGTACTGCCTGGAACATGGAATCCAGCCAGATGGACAATTACCAGATGGCAAGACCACCGGAGGGGATGACTCCTTTAATACCTTCTTCAGTGAGACAGGGGCAGGAAAACACGTTCCCAGGGCCATCTTTGTCGACCTAGAACCTACTGTCATTGGTCAGTGAATTTTTTTCTACATTGCATATTAATGGTATAGGCATGGATATTTGATAGCTTAAATGTAATTTCTTTCATTTTTATACAATTAAATGCACCATAGTGAGATACATTGCCTGCTTTAGCTGCTAAAAAAAATAATGGTGCCATTATGAACATCATTCAGTGCAATATTGTCTATTTTTAATGTGAGGAATATTTTTTCAGCAAATGTGTTTGGTTTGTTGTCTAGATGAGGTGCGTACAGGAACCTACCGTCAGTTGTTCCACCCCGAGCAGATGATTACAGGAAAGGAAGATGCTGCCAACAACTATGCCCGTGGACACTACACCATTGGCAAGGAGATCATAGATGTTGTTCTGGACAGAACACGCAAAATGGTGGGACTAAATGTGCTTAGGACATACGTTTGTGGTATGCCAAATATGCTATATTTTTGTGCCTTAACATATGTAAATATGTGATTTTTCAGGCTGACCAGTGCACTGGTCTGCAAGGTTTCCTCATCTTCCACTCCTTTGGTGGGGGTACCGGCTCTGGTTTCACCTCCCTACTTATGGAGAGGCTGTCTGTTGACTATGGTAAAAAGTCAAAGCTTGAGTTCGCCATCTACCCGGCCCCCCAGGTTTCTACAGCAGTAGTGGAGCCTTACAACTCCATCCTGACCACCCACACCACCCTGGAGCACTCCGACTGTGCCTTCATGGTGGACAATGAAGCCATCTACGATATCTGCAGAAGAAACCTTGACATTGAGAGACCAACCTACACCAACCTGAACAGGCTCATTGGCCAGATTGTGTCTTCAATCACTGCTTCCCTGCGCTTTGATGGAGCTCTGAATGTTGATCTGACAGAGTTCCAGACCAACTTGGTGCCTTATCCTCGCATCCACTTCCCCCTCGCCACCTATGCACCAGTGATCTCCTCTGAGAAAGCCTACCATGAGCAGCTTTCTGTGGCTGACATCACCAACGCATGCTTTGAGCCAGCTAATCAGATGGTAAAGTGTGACCCACGTCGTGGTAAATACATGGCCTGCTGTCTGCTGTATCGTGGTGATGTCGTGCCCAAAGACGTCAACTCTGCCATTGCCGCCATCAAGACCAAACGCACCATCCAGTTTGTGGACTGGTGCCCCACGGGCTTCAAGGTGGGCATCAACTACCAGCCCCCAACTGTGGTTCCTGGAGGAGACCTGGCAAAGGTGCAGAGAGCCGTGTGCATGCTGAGCAACACCACGGCCATCGCCGAGGCCTGGGCCCGACTTGACCACAAGTTCGATCTCATGTACGCCAAGAGAGCCTTCGTCCACTGGTATGTCGGAGAGGGAATGGAGGAGGGAGAGTTCTCCGAAGCCAGAGAAGATCTGGCTGCTTTGGAGAAGGATTACGAAGAGGTGGGAGCTGACAGTGTTGAGGACGAGAATGATGAAGAGGAATACTGATTTTTTTTTTTAAGCTGACATTGAGGCATAATTTGTAGATTTCTTCCTGGTTTTATGAGTTAGGTACCGGCTCTCAAAACTACAAAATAGATGCAAACCCAACATATTTTATCATTAGATCACATTAATGACACACATTTGAACAGTATAAACTGAAGGCTTGTATTGTGGCACTCAGTGATAAAATTAAGGCTGAGCCCTGTCTATCTTGAAAATGTATGGATTTTATTATAATCATGTGGTGTGGTGTCACCTAAAAAATCCGACCTGAACAACTTACCCTTGCTGCATTTGTTTCAAGATTTCTTTCAGCTTTTTGTTGTCAGAATAGAAAACTTAGACCACACCTTCCGCTTTGCGCCCCACCCCCATCCCAGGATCATCTCCCATGAGGAATGTAAGCTATGAAAGGGCTCCTATGTCAGTTTCTATGTATCATTCAGCTGTGACTCAGTGAGAGTGAGAGCCATAGAAAATAACTGATGTCCTCACTGGCTGGTGTTGTTTATACAGCTCATTCTCAGACAGCGAGCTATGGCAACAAAAGACTCCCAGTTCACTTTTGCATCCATGTATGAATAACAGCTTTGTGATACTAATAGGGCGGTTTCATGTTAATTAGTCTCTCATTATGATGTATTACAGTTGCTTCAGTGCTGTTACCGTGTTTCCCGAATTAATAAATAATATACATAAGTACTGCACTATGCCTTACCATTTAATGCTGTGCTTTAGCATTATACTATGCATTATGCTTTCTGACCCTCTCCACTTCTTATATAATTATGCAAAGTGTTTGTCCCATTCTATGCCTGGAATAAAAAACATTTTTTTTCTCTCCGTCCAATTCAACTTTTTGTAACAATTACTTCTATTACTTAATGCTTTTTTTTTCAGGCTGTGCAGGCAAGTGTGAGGAAACAACCATTAAAGTTTACTTAAGCTAAATGTGTGCTTATAAATGAAACGTCGATTCAAGGCATCAAATAATCTTGTTCGTGTTCAGGTAATGTTGACAAAAGTATCAACATTGGGAAACATAAAATGTGCATAAAAGGTCATAAAGGTAAGAAACATTGTTTCTTTATGTTTTTTATCAATGCTCTAAACACAGTATAGATGTGTTTAAAGCTGCAGTAAGGAGTTCGGAGAAAACCATGGACTTATGGCCAAGAAGCACCAAATCCAAACTAGTGTCCTATCCGACAGAAAATCAGATTGTATGAAGTCGTAGCAGTTACATCTAGTGGAAGTGAATGTGGCCAGGCAGATTCTCTTGCAGTTCTGCCTGGTGCCATGTGTCTGTGTAGTTCAACTAAAGCCGGGCGTACACTGTACGAGTTTTTCAGTCGTGGTACTTATATACATCTCAAACTGTGCGAGGGAACCGCGGGGTTTAAAAGTTCACCGCTCACGATCTGTGCGGCGCGACGCTCGGACGAGACCGGACTGCTCACACTGTACGTCGTGTCCCCTCTGGGACCGCTCGCTGTGGTGGCAGAGGCAGGCGAGCGACGGTAGGTGACAGGGACCCAGAGCAGGGGTTCGAGCCCAGCTCTGGCGAAGCCCGCAGGAGGCACCGGGCGTCAGGGGAACGGAGGGGAGAGAGGAGGGACGAGACGCACCGGCGGCCGCGCGGCACGGCAGGTCGCCCGGCCCGCCCCCCCAACAAGCGGAGGAGTGCCGAAACAGGCAGCAAGCGCGTTGCGGACCGCGGAGGAGTGCCGAAACAGGCGGCCAGCGCGTTGCGGACCGCGGAGGAGTGCCGAAACAGGCGGCCAGCGCGTTGCGCGGACCGGACGGCTCGCCCTCCCCAACACCGGCCGGAGGTTGCTTCAGGGACGCCCGCTTCCCTCCCTCCGCTGGCGGGGACGGAGAGGAGGGGAGGGCGCCCCCTCGTAGCTCTGCTTGAACAGCAGGATGCGCTCACAAAAACCTCACGACAGCCGCCTGAATTTCAAACATGTTTGATTTTCACCGATCGTCCGATTCCTGATCTGGAGGTAGTCGTGAGAAGCCAGTCCCCCCTCCTCCCCCCCTCTACGATCAAGCTGAAATTCGGCCGATTCAAAAAATGCTCGCACGACTGAAGAATCGGCCCGAAAAGGGGAAAAACTCGTACAGTGTACGCCCGGCTTTAGGTGGACCCCTGGTCTATCATGAGTCAGACAGGAAGAGAGTCTTATTCGCAAAATAAAGCACATCCGCTTTGGGGAAATACAAAATAAAATCTCAATACCGCAAGGTAAACGATATGCAATTTCCGGCCAGATTTGTTCCACAAAACGCACAGCTGGCCCAAGAAATGATCAATCAAACATTTCAACACAGTGTATTTACCCATGGTAGGAGCTCAGAAGAACAGAAAACAGACAAGAAAGTGAAACAGCGCTCTTCTTTGTGGTTTGAGCAGTGCGCATACATGAGCGTGACTTGGCACTGCTGAGATGCTCCTCCTGGCTCTTACAGGTTGTTTCTGCCCAGGAGCGGTGTATTTCTGCAAATGGCACAAGTGTCACTGCAATGTGGTGCTACCACTTCCAGATATTATCTGTCTTTTATTCTACCGTCAGGAGAAAGTGACAGTTTTAACAAATATGTAAAAAAAAAAAAACAAAAAAAAAAAAAAACATACATTCTTACAGACGTTGCCTACTGCAGCTTTAAGGGTGGCTACAATGAAAAGCGCTGTCAGGAAATTCCCCTCTTTCTTTTTTTCTCTGAACTGCTGTTTCCTCCCACCAATAAACTCTGCAGCTGCTTTCTGCGGTCTACTGCCTGCCCCCGTCACACCCTTGCCTATATAAGCCCCGGCTCTCCCTTTTTTCTGCACTTCTTCCTTGTGTCTGAATCCTCATCGTCAGTAGAAGGACAAGCAGACAAAATGGTGAGTAGTTGTTTGTCTGATGACCTGGCATGGAAATTTCCACTGTCTTGTTTTCATTGTTTGGCTTAAACGTGTGAAACCTCTACAATGCTCATTTGCCTCTCTAGCAATAAACGTTGACGCAAAAGGAAACTTTTGTTCTTGCACGCCATAGCCAATCGGATTGCGTTTTATACAATAAAGCTATTTAGAGGGTGCATATTGAACATTTTTGAATCGGGAAGCGAGAATAATTGGAAGATTAAAAAAATTAGATAAATTGATGTCATGCGGAGTTGAAACTACTAGAGCCGATTAGGGACACTTTATATGTAACAACTTTTTTTTTCCCCATTCCCAGATGTGTTTCATGTCACTGTCTTATCTAAAAGCAGAAAACAAATCCAAATAAGGGGGGAAAAATGTAGATTTAGGCTGTCTTTTGTCAGTGGGATCGATCATGGTAATCGTGGCAGTGGGAGGGATGAAATAAAACGGAAAGAGAAAAGAGGTGGGGTGTTGCCTGCAGTGAGTTCGATGGCGGACATTTTGTAAGGACTCTGCTTTGGGAAATGTGGAGGGAGAGAAAGAGAGGGCGGGAGAGGGGGGGACATCACTAAGTGTTACACAGCACTATAGTATGCAGCTGTGACCAGAATGGGGGAGGAGAGAGGTCCAGACAGGGGGATGGGAGAGGAAAAGGGAGGGGCAACTGGATGAGGAGGTGGGGGTAAGAATTTCCTATCTTGACGCATTGCCTTCCTGTCTGCCAAATATTCTATTTTTTTTTTTTTTTAAATATATATCCAGACACAATGGAGACATCTTTATTATTATTTTTTAAATGTTTCAGTAACGCCAACATGTACACTTAAGTTCTATTCCAGTAACGGCAGAGTTTTTAAGTAATTCAAGCTGTGTGCAAACATTCTAACAGTATGTGAACACGGGTGGATAATAAACACAGAATATAGGTCCAGTAATGAAGAGGATATTATTATTATTATTATTATTATTATTTTTTATGTGACTCAACACTTTTAAAGCAATGTGTTTAATTCTTCAACCACTAAAACCTTCTCTCCTTTTTTCTCTTTAGCGTGAGTGTATTTCTATGCATGTTGGCCAAGCTGGAGCCCAAATGGGCAATGCATGTTGGGAGCTGTACTGTCTTGAACATGGGATCCAGCCAGATGGTCAGATGCCGTCTGACAAGACTATTGGTGGAGGGGATGACTCCTTCAACACCTTCTTCAGTGAGACCGGGGCAGGAAAGCATGTTCCCAGAGCCATCTTTGTTGACCTGGAACCCACAGTCATTGGTCAGCAATCTTTAGATGCGCAATACCTTAGAAGTATTTGACATTGTAAATTGGTAGTCACTCCCAATAATTTATTTTTTGTCCCTTTTACAGATGAGGTGCGTACAGGAACCTACCGTCAGCTGTTCCACCCTGAGCAGCTGATTACAGGAAAGGAGGATGCCGCCAATAACTATGCTCGTGGTCACTACACCATCGGCAAGGAGATCATAGATCTCGTTCTCGATAGGACACGTAAACTGGTGAGTTTGCTGAGCAATTTTAATCTTACAGGATTTTGACCTCTTGAAAGGTTCTTAACTTAGTGCAGACATTATTATTATTATTATTATTATTATTATATATATATATAGGGACACTAATTTATTTATTTTTTTTAATTTTTTTTTTTTTTTTCAGGCTGACCAATGCACTGGTCTGCAAGGTTTCCTCATCTTCCACTCCTTCGGTGGGGGTACCGGCTCTGGTTTCACCTCCCTACTTATGGAACGTCTCTCTGTTGACTATGGTAAAAAGTCCAAACTTGAATTCGCCGTCTACCCGGCCCCCCAGGTATCCACAGCAGTAGTGGAGCCTTACAACTCCATCCTGACCACTCACACCACCCTGGAGCACTCCGACTGTGCCTTCATGGTGGACAATGAAGCCATCTACGATATCTGCCGAAGAAACCTTGACATTGAGAGACCAACCTACACCAACCTGAACAGGCTCATTGGCCAGATTGTGTCTTCAATCACTGCTTCCCTGCGCTTTGATGGAGCCCTGAACGTTGATCTGACAGAGTTCCAGACCAACTTGGTGCCTTATCCTCGCATCCACTTCCCCCTCGCCACCTACGCACCAGTGATCTCTGCTGAGAAAGCCTACCATGAGCAGCTTTCTGTGGCCGACATCACCAATGCATGCTTTGAGCCAGCTAATCAGATGGTGAAGTGTGACCCACGTCATGGTAAATACATGGCCTGCTGTCTGCTGTATCGTGGTGATGTCGTGCCCAAAGATGTCAACTCTGCCATTGCCGCCATCAAGACCAAACGCACCATCCAGTTTGTGGACTGGTGCCCCACAGGCTTCAAGGTGGGCATCAACTACCAGCCTCCAACCGTGGTTCCTGGAGGAGACCTGGCGAAGGTGCAGAGAGCCGTGTGCATGCTGAGCAACACCACGGCCATCGCCGAGGCCTGGGCCCGACTTGACCACAAGTTCGATCTCATGTACGCCAAGAGAGCCTTCGTCCACTGGTATGTCGGAGAGGGAATGGAGGAGGGAGAGTTCTCCGAAGCCAGAGAAGATATGGCCGCTTTGGAGAAGGATTACGAAGAGGTGGGCACCGACAGTGTGGGAGAGGAGGATGAGGAGGGAGAGGAGTATTAACAGGGCCAAAACCACCACACATTCCAAATGTTGTTCTGAAAGCAACACATTCCCAGTACATTAACAAATACTGAGGTGATTTGTCTGTATCCTGAAATAAAGGCTGAAATGAGCATGTGATGTGAACTTGTGATATTTTTGAAAACTTAAAGACGTAGCAAATAAACCAAAAACACCAATAAACCTCTGGGTATGAATTTGCCAAAGCAAAATAAACTGGCAGGTACATTTCCAGTGACACACCCATACTTCGCTGCCTGTGAAGAATTTCAAAATGAGAAATAAGTGAAACTTAATCAACATAAACGTTAAGTAAATTAACAGCTGTTCTGAAAAACAGGCTGCTTATTAGAAACAGTAGCTGGGTTTTAAGATTAGTTATCTGCAGTGTGACTTATTTTAAACCTCAAGCTTCTCAATTTTTTTTATTTTCTTTTTTTTCTTTTTGATCCACAGTTTATATTAATTCCTTCTAGGTCTAATCACTCACCCCTGTATCTCTGTTCATTAAAACCACAACTATATGCTATTCATATAGGGTGAAATTACACCTGTTGGCTATAAACTAGATTGCAACGGTCTTTGACCCTATAAAGGTGTGTGGTTTTTTTTTTTTTTTTTTTTTTTTTGTATAGGAAATGCAAATTATTTTTTTTCCCCCTTCCAAACACGCGTGTGTAAGACATCAGAGTCAAGTTTAATAGGCAAGTTGCTTCATGCAGCAAAAAGTTTACTTTGGTTCCATTTTGCTCTCATTAAGTACAATAGACAAAAAGTTAAACCAAAATATTGTTCCTGTAAATTTGATTACAGATTTAACAAAAGAGGAACACGGTTGGATTAGTGCAAAGAGGCATATTGATCTGGGTACTCTGTTAAAGGTGAAATGAAAACCTGTTTTGTGGATGAGCTAAAGCATACATACACTATGTAGCCAGCCTTGACAAAAAAATAAATAAATCTGGGTAACCCCCTATTTCTACAACAACCCAATAGCAAAAGCCAAAAAAATGTAGCATATTCGTTGCTATGGATCAAAGTAATAGACAGGCTACAGAAGTACAAGAGGTAGAAGCTTTTGAGTAAACTGTAAATATTAGCAGCTGGAAGACTGAATGTGATGTAGTGCATGACAACCAAAGCATTAAAAAGAGGGGAAAGGGTTTGTTGAACTGAAACTATGAATGGCACTGATGAACAAAAATATGTTCCAAGTACCCATTTGGAAATGTCAGAACATGACAAAAACGGGTCAGTTTTTCTACAACTTCCCGCAAGTATAATTCAAGCAATATTGCACAAGATGAAAAACGTGGATGAATGAATGGATGAGCCAGTACTTGTTTTTCCTTGGTTTTCTTATTCTAATTGTGAAAAGAAAGTCAAGGCAATTCAAAATCTCCTTCGGCCGTTTCAATTCTATTTTATTTCTTTTGTAATACAAAAATGTGCTCATTTTAATTTAGCTTAATTTAATTTTAATACAGTTTCTGCAAAATTACAATTACCAGAAGAGGCCCGAACTCATGTATGCAACTGTTTCACGGCATGACTCAGAAAGATCCCCTGTCTAGCAAAAGGTGCAGAACAACTTTTGGTCAATCAGCATTTTGAGTCAAAGGATCAGTTATGGAACGCTTTACCAGATGATCTGAATTTTACCTTTGCAATGTGATTTGTATTTTTATAATACCCTTAAATGGGTCTTACA